>NW_027371873.1:17500-21545 GCF_046119375.1 Phyllobates terribilis
TCACTGTGCGGTGCATGGTCCCGAAGCGGCAGGCGTCTGGAAAACACCCCTTGCACGGGGAGGGCGAGGTGACTGGCCTCCGGAGGATGCCACGGCCGCCCCCGTCTCACCAACCGCACCCAAGACGACACACAGGGTCGCTCAGGGAGATGGCGTGCGGGGGTGGGCCTATGCGGCGCCACCGTCTGGCTTAGACCTGCCTCCGCCGCGGGGGGTCCTCGACCCACCGGCGGACAGGCACGAGGATTGGGAGAGGGGGGCTGGCCGTCGGGGTCCGCCGCGGCTCTGGCACTAACCCGGCGACGCTGAGGTCACGTGGGTGGTCGTCGGCCTGGCCGTGTCGGCGTCGCCCTCCAGCGTAGTCCCTCTTCCCGCTCGCGCCCGTAACCTCAAAGGGATGCCCGAGCGGCTTTTCTTCCCAGGGCTGCTCCCCGCCCAGGGCGGGAGCGCAGGGGGATCCCAGGTCGGCCTTTCACCGTACTCCCTACCTCTTGGCCCTCGTTCCTTCTCCCGTTCTCCATCTAACCCCTTGGCTCTGGGGTTTCCGCTCTCCCTCTCTCACTCTCTCTCCTGCTCCCTGGCCGAGCCGCCTGGGAGGACGAGGGTCGAGGGGGAAGGCAACGGTCGGGCTGGGGCACACCGCACGGTGAGAACCCCCTTCGCCTGCCTCCACACCTCTGTCGTCCTCCCCACTGACGTAGGGGCTCGGGAAAAGACTGGAAATCGCGAAGCTCGGCAGTGGCGCGGAGAGGCCACCCACCGCCGCCGCTGTCGCCACCGCCGCGGAGGCCGCCCTTTCGGACACGAGGGGCAGCGCGAGCCTCCGCTGGCCGGGTACGCATCTGGAAGAAAAGGGCCGCCCTCGGAGAAGATCGCTGTGCTTCCCCGCACAGGGAGCGATTCGGACGACGGGCCCCCACGCCTGGCTGGGTGGGCGCCCCGCCGTTCGCCCGTACGGGTCGTCGGACCACTGCCTTCGCTCGGTTCGGGTCAAACTCCCCACGGCTCGGCCACCTCCGCAGACGGGAGGCGAGGCCGGCATGCGCGCCCAAAGATAGGTGTCGGAAGCCCGGGGGTAGAGGAGGAAGGGGACCGCTCACCTTAAGCCAGCGCGGGCTCCAAAGCCCGGGCCGAGCGAGCGGCGCCACCTCCCCACCCGGGAGCGCTGCGCCAGATCGATCGGAGGAAGAGCAGGGGTGCATGTAGGGACTTGCCCAAGTACGGAGGCTGCAAACCCCTGTCGTCGGGAGATACGTGCCCACGAGTCCTGGAAGCGCGACTCGGGTACAGGCGCCCTTGCGGGGGGGTACTGGATGTGGAACAGCACTGGGGTCGAAGCCACAAAAGCATCCGCCCTCATGGAGCCTCTCCTCGGCCTAAAAATCCAGATTTTAGCCTTGACGGCGCCCCCATGTGGAGAACCAGGGCCCGCGGGGGGGTCTGGCCAGGCTCACTTCAACCCAGGAACACCTCTCTGACTTGGGATAGGCGACCGGCAAAAGTCCCCCCACGCAGCTGCGGAAGCCTGGGTTCAGCCAAGGTGCAGACCTCCAGCCGAACAGGGACTCATAGCCAAAACGCATACCCAGGCCTACGGAGGTGAAAACCAGCTTAAATGAGTCGAAATGTGTCGGGGCTGAGAGGTACCTCTCTCTCATATATTCTGCCGGTGGTGTGCAAAACTGGGTCTTTGCATGGAGTGTCACCCTATACCCACTTTAGGGACGCATGCAAAAAAGTGCCCGATCGCCTGGAACTGTCAGGCGGATTCGGCTCCCTGGAATTTCCTCATTCTGGTTCTTTTTCACTTTTTGTCTCTTTTGCGACATCTAGTGGGCAGGCTGCATTACTGCAACCGGGGACACCTCAAAACGCTTGGAACTGGGGAGCGGGCTCAATTTACAAACGTTTTGCGGGTCCTGGAAGTCAAAATTGTGACTTCTGAAAACGACTAAGTATCAAGGACTCATCGCGCGAATCGCTCTGGAACTGAAATCGGATGCGCGCACTGACATGCTCCCCTCTCTGGAAGTCTGACACAAGTTGAAAAATTTTCTAAGTCCCCAAAAATTTTTTTTTTCAACTTTTTTTCAATTTTCCCCCTGTGGGATATATATTTTACCCACACTTTTGGAGCCCTCCTGGGATGCCCTCTAACATACTAGAACCTCATTTTGTGGAAGTTTTCACAAAATTGTGAAATTTTCAAAAAGTCAGAAATTTTGCCAAAAACGACTAAGTATCAAGGACTCATCGCGCGAATCGCTCTGGAACTGAAATCGGATGCGCGCACTGACACGCTCCCCTGTCTGGAAGTCTGACAAAAGTTGAAAAATTTTCTAAGTCCCCAAAAATTTTTTTTTTCAACTTTTTTTCAATTTTCCCCCTGTGGGATATATATTTTACCCACACTTTTGGAGCCCTCCTGGGATGCCCTCTAACATACTAGAACCTCATTTTGTGGAAGTTTTCACAAAATTGTGAAATTTTCCAAAAAGTCAGAAATTTTGCAAAAACGACTAAGTATCAAGGACTCATCGCGCGAATCGCTCTGGAACTGAAATCGGATGCGCGCACTGACATGCTCCCCTCTCTGGAAGTCTGACACATGTGTGAAAATTTTCTAAGTCCCCAAAAATTTTTTTTTTCAACTTTTTTTCAATTTTCCCCCTGTGGGATATATATTTTACCCACACTTTTGGAGCCCTCCTGGGATGCCCTCTAACATACTAGAACCTCATTTTGTGGAAGTTTTCACAAAATTGTGAAATTTTCAAAAAGTCAGAAATTTTGCCAAAAACGACTAAGTATCAAGGACTCATCGCGCGAATCGCTCTGGAACTGAAATCGGATGCGCGCACTGACACGCTCCCCTGTCTGGAAGTCTGACAAAAGTTGAAAAATTTTCTAAGTCCCCAAAAATTTTTTTTTTCAACTTTTTTTCAATTTTCCCCCTGTGGGATATATATTTTACCCACACTTTTGGAGCCCTCCTGGGATGCCCTCTAACATACTAGAACCTCATTTTGTGGAAGTTTTCACAAAATTGTGAAATTTTCAAAAAGTCAGAAATTTTGCCAAAAACGACTAAGTATCAAGGACTCATCGCGCGAATCGCTCTGGAACTGAAATCGGATGCGCGCACTGACACGCTCCCCTGTCTGGAAGTCTGACAAAAGTTGAAAAATTTTCTAAGTCCCCAAAAATTTTTTTTTTCAACTTTTTTTCAATTTTCCCCCTGTGGGATATATATTTTACCCACACTTTTGGAGCCCTCCTGGGATGCCCTCTAACATACTAGAACCTCATTTTGTGGAAGTTTTCACAAAATTGTGAAATTTTCCAAAAAGTCAGAAATTTTGCAAAAACGACTAAGTATCAAGGACTCATCGCGCGAATCGCTCTGGAACTGAAATCGGATGCGCGCACTGACACGCTCCCCTGTCTGGAAGTCTGACAAAAGTTGAAAAATTTTCTAAGTCCCCAAAAATTTTTTTTTTCAACTTTTTTTCAATTTTCCCCCTGTGGGATATATATTTTACCCACACTTTTGGAGCCCTCCTGGGATGCCCTCTAACATACTAGAACCTCATTTTGTGGAAGTTTTCACAAAATTGTGAAATTTTCAAAAAGTCAGAAATTTTGCCAAAAACGACTAAGTATCAAGGACTCATCGCGCGAATCGCTCTGGAACTGAAATCGGATGCGCGCACTGACACGCTCCCCTGTCTGGAAGTCTGACAAAAGTTGAAAAATTTTCTAAGTCCCCAAAAATTTTTTTTTTCAACTTTTTTTCAATTTTCCCCCTGTGGGATATATATTTTACCCACACTTTTGGAGCCCTCCTGGGATGCCCTCTAACATACTAGAACCTCATTTTGTGGAAGTTTTCACAAAATTGTGAAATTTTCAAAAAGTCAGAAATTTTGCCAAAAACGACTAAGTATCAAGGACTCATCGCGCGAATCGCTCTGGAACTGAAATCGGATGCGCGCACTGACACGCTCCCCTGTCTGGAAGTCTGACAAAAGTTGAAAAATTTTCT
>NW_027371874.1:0-21545 GCF_046119375.1 Phyllobates terribilis
AATGCCCCATGCAGGATGTCACCCCCACTCTTTACAATGCCCTATGCAGGATGTCACCCCCCCCCCCATATTATGCCCCATGCAGGATGTCGTCACCCCCCCCATATTATGCACCATGCCTACATCCATACATTAAAAAAAAAAAAAAAAAAAATCAAATACTCACCTCCCTCTTCCTCACCTGCTGCCGCTGCTCGGGTCTGGACTCCGCGTTGTCGGCGTCTTCCCGCTCTGCGCTCCCTGTGAGGGCTCAGGGGAGCGCGCGGTGGAAAGACGTCACCGCGCCCTCTGACCTGAGATGTCACAGGGAGCGCAGAGCAGGAAGACAGCAGATCTGCGGAGGCACGGGGAGAGGTAAGTATCCGGCTGCCGGGCCCTGAGCAAGCGGGAGGGAGCAGGCGCTGACACCGCTCTCCTCCGCCCATAGCCCAGCGGGCTGCGCGACCGCCAGTGGGCCCCCCTGCCTGCTCAGGGCTCCGGCACTTGCCCGGGTGCTGACGCCGGCCCTGAGTGGCACTCATGAGCGCCCACCCGGTGGCCAATGAAGCATAAAGCTCTCAGGATAATGAAATGAGCTTTGTCATCTCAGTTAGAGGGTCAAATACCAACTATAATTACATCAGTATTTTTCTACTATTCGTGAGCTTGGGGGACAAGGGGTTCAATACCAGTCTGGTAGAATCTATTCCGGAAGTGCTAATAGCCCACAGGTTAGGGGGCACAAAATATTTGTCCTGCCCTAGACGCTGGCAACTCATATTGTGCCACGTTATCGGAATAAAACCAATATCAAAATCTATTATAACATCAGAAATAAAAACGCATGGAAACCATCTGCTCAAGCTCGCAGAGAGCGGTATTGTGCTATTGCAGTGTGGCTTGGGGGGTGCTTTGCCGTATTCTTTATGTCTTTACATACTTTAAGTACAGGACTGGAATAAGTATTGCAGAGCTGAAAAACAGACTGGCACAGCGGTTTATTACTTTATGATACACTTAGTAACATACATAAGTGAACTCGAAGCCTTCACTGAAGGCAATTTGTGCAAGATTAATCAGTGTTATTACACTTTACATTCTTGTATTGCTTCATCAAGATGAACAAGTTTGGCACTTTCTTCCCAGAGTTTCTTTGCCGTCTCCTCGTCCATAGCTTGTATTGCTGGCTCTTTTTCTTTCAATGCATTAAAATATTTACCAGATGTCTCTTGAAGATCTTCAGCAATAGCCAGATATACACTGGGCTGTGCCGCTTGTCTTGCAGTTTTGAACAAGAACCAAAATATGGGAGCTGAAAAAAAGACATATAATGGATGCTACAGTAAAAGGCAAACTAATGTACCTAAGATCCAAAGTGGTGCAAGACAGAAATGTTACACTAGTTTTAAATTTCAACTAATAAGAGAATTCAGTTTTCGATTTTACACTAAGAAACCAGCCCCAAAAATCTGCACCAAAATCCATGACAAATTCTGCATGCTTTATGCACAAATGTGGCTGTAGATTTTACTTACTTCAGTGTACACTGTGTGCACAATTATTAGGCAAGTGAAGCAAAGAATCATCAGTGATGTCTGTTTCAGGGGCTGGGCTAGTCCCTGCTCTACTGAACATACACCGGCTGTCAATTCTGATGCTCAGTAGGATCTGGTCACTGTGCAATACATACACTGATAATGCGCTGCCTCGCCAGCTCTGATGAGAAGTGATGAGATGGCAGGAGAGCATACTGTCAGTGTATTGAGAGGAGAGAATGAGCAAGCAGAGTCACTTGAGAAGTGGATCTGGTCTGGTCTTTTCCAGCTCGCCATGTTCTCTCCTTACAATGTGCACTGACCGTGCACTCTCTTGTAGGTCATGATGCTTTTCATCAGAGCTGGCGAGGAAGCGCACGGTCACTGTGAAAATTGCAGTGACAAGATCCTACTGAGCATATGTTGGAATTGACAACAGACGACGGCTCAGTACAGCAGGGACTAGCCCAGCCCCTGAAACAGACATCACTGATGAAGCTTTGTTTCAGGGTGGGGGAAGAGGCCCCCGACTACGTCTTGTTTAGGTATCCCAGCATGCACTGTGTGTGTGTGTGTGTGTGTGTGTGTGGGGGGGGGGGTTCTCAAAGCGTCAAGCAGGAAAAAATAAATAAAGCAATTAGATAGCGTAGTGAGGTAATGGTAGGGAATTTTTAATTAAAGTATATTTTGAAAGTAGATTTAACTATTACATTAAATTAATAGAGCTCAGCAATCAGAGAACAGAAAGATCTGCAGCAGAGACACTGGTTTTATCAAAACTGCAGAAGTAGCCAAGTAAGTGACAACGCTGGAACTAGAGCCTGTGCCTCTAGATTATGATGCTCTCAGATGAGAAAGCAAAAACCTGGTAACAGATTCCATTTAATCTGTAAGGTTCATGTACTTGCATAAGGCACCTGGACCAAGCCAATAAAGCCCCTGGCTGCCTATTATTGTTCTGCATAAACAATGGAAGTAGCAATCTCCACGTTTATATGATGAAGATAGCCATTATCCTAGCACCTGACTGTCTTGCTGGCTGTCCATACCTTCTGTGCCGGCATTGAAGCCCAGCACTGGGCAAACACAGGCAGCAAGATCTCCTGTACCTGCAGAAGCATCACTTGGGACAGCAGAGGAGGCAACCATGTGGTATAAACAGGTGAGCACATTGAATGGATGAGGGGATGAATCTTTCATTATCTGTTCAATATATAGAGGACAACTCATTTAATTGGAGATTAAATATGTATCTCACCTAGTACAGAACTGGAAAAGGTAGATTGATGCATTCCAGTATGTCTTCCCAGTTCAGTATCAGCAACTCCAGGGTGCAGGGAGTTGGCTGTAACTCTTGTTCCTAAACAGAAGAATTAATTAGTTTAAAAAAAAAAAAAGCACAACAGAAAGCTACAAATAATTAAAACATAATATACTGTACCATATTCAATATTTATATTCCAAATTCAGACATATATTAGTATAGTGAGATGAACATAGCCACAGAGTGAGGGCGAGACTTGACATTTTATAAATGAAAATAAAGACTGGATGTCATGAGCAAACCTTGAGCCATTTTGAAGAGTATATCAAGGAATTGCATCGCCAGCAAATTCCTGATATAATACTAAAGAAGAAAAAGCGGCACTCACCACAAGTGTGTTGTATT
Source organism: Phyllobates terribilis (assembly GCF_046119375.1). Taxonomy (NCBI): domain Eukaryota; kingdom Metazoa; phylum Chordata; class Amphibia; order Anura; family Dendrobatidae; genus Phyllobates; species Phyllobates terribilis. The sequence continues at coordinate 3,184 of NW_027371874.1, forward strand.
TTTATTTTAATTAAGAAATGTGCTAGCGAGAGAGAGCAGGTTCATGCAGGCGACGGCCGTTTCGCGCTGTTCTGCGCTTTGTCTGGCGTCTGCATACGCTGTATACGAACTGTCACATTTTGTACTGTAAATAAGGATACAACACACTTATGGTGAGTGCAGTTTTTTCTTTCTTCCTTAGTATTTTACTGGTCTGTCTTTTTCATGCTGAGCAACACCTGTTGTCATCTTTGCAGAGTGGACGGCGTTAATTGTTGTACGTCTGGCTACATATGTGCCGTCCAGTAGTTGCCTACCTAGAGTCTTCATACACAAATTCCTAATATAATGTTAATTACAATGGCAGTCTTTATAAGTGCTCCCAGCTGTATAATGGCTACCCTAAAGGTACATTAACACCCATTGTACCAATGTATGCCTCAGATTTCAAAGAGGCATATAGGTTTATTCGGAAGGATTACATACAAATCTAGCAGAAAAAATGTTCCACTTTTTAATTGGACACCCAGAAGAATATGAGGCTGACAGAGTCTTTACAACAGTGCACAGTGGTTGTCAGCACCATACTAAAGGAGCTGTACAGGCTCCGTGATCAGGACTTTGGTGTTTGTACGAAACCTAAGGGTATTTATTTATTTTACTCACTTATATAGCACCATTAATTCCACAGCGCTTTACAGACATTATTATCACTGTCCCCATTGGGGCTCACAATCTAGATCCCCTATCAGTATGTCTTTGGATTGTGGGAGGACACCAGAGGAAACCCACACAAACACGGAGAGAACATACAAACTCCTTGCAAATGTTGTCCTTGGTTGGATTTGAACCCAGGACCCCAGTGCTGCCAGGCTGCAGTGCTGACCACTAAGGGTATGTGCACACAACGCCTTTTCTGAGTTTTGCCATAGGAAGAGGCTTCAGGACATGTCAGCGTCTTTTGTCACAAAGCGTCTTTGACCGTTTTTTTGGTGGGGGTGGCATGTTAATACAAACTAATGAGTGGGACCCCAAGTATGAGGACCCTTGATGCGGGTTGCAAGCTTGAGTATTTTGTCCAAAATATCGACCAATACCTCTCATATATTATATGTTTTTTTGCACGTATCTTTATTCAGGGTGCAGCCAAGCTTAATAATGTTGGCCTTGTAAACTAGGGTGTCTGTCCTTAGGGGGTGCACTCAGATAGTATGGGCGCCACTAATGGACTGTAAGCCAGACACTAACACTACCTGCGTGTGACCAGCATCCTATACAAGCCTTTTCGGTGTGCACTTTTAATATTAAGAAATCACCTCCTCCATGAACTAGTAGGTTGTGAGTGATTGTCTCATCAGTATTTTGCACCTGTGTTGCCGCCATCTTTAATATATGGGTTTTCTGCCCCCTGGTAGTGCATTAGTTCTGTGACCGGGGCAGGTAAACACTGCTGCCCTTATTTGCTGTGTTAATTCTTAAATATGTGCACACAACGCCTTTTTGGAGTTTCGCCAAAGGAAGATGCTTCTGGACGTGCCATCTTATCACAAAGGTCTTTTTGATCGTTTTGCGCCGTTTTCTTTTATTTATTTTGGGGGTGGGTGGGCATTTTAATATAAACTATTGAGCAGCTTCCAAGCGAAGACTGCTTGACGGATGGTCAAGTACGGTAACTCATTTTAGCTACTCCACAGCATTTGAAGCCTGAAATGATAAAAAGAAGCACATAGGGAGACTGAACACGTGTACAGAAAGTCGTTTTGACATTGTAGTGTTTAGGTTCATTCTTTGTAGCATTTTTCAAGCATTTTTTAAGGCAAGTTCCTGAGCAGAACCACTTTATTAAAAAAAAAAAAAAAAAAAAAAAAAAAAAAAAAGACTGTGTACACATACCAACGTTTCTTCCTAAGAGGCCAGCAGGGAAGTTGTGAGTAATTCAGATTAATGACATCACTCCAACTAATAAAACGATTGGGTGAGCTTTATGCGAAAATATGGTTATGCCCTATTGGATAGAGTCTCAGCTAGATCCTAGATCCTACAAGTGTCACTGCCACAGCTTTCCTCTAAATATCACCCTCTGGTAGAAGCGGTGACTAATCTGTGACGGAAGCACCATTGCCACTTACACGCTTTACTCCATTGTATAATGGGTAATATTTCAGACATTCCCCTCCAGAATTACCATTCCAGTATGGGAAAAACAATGTACCAATAAACTGAAAGAAAACAACTCATCTCACATTTTCCAGTCCCTATAGACCAGCCACAAAACCATAATTTACTACACATTCAGTATGTCGGCATATTGCCGTATCTTTACCTTGTAGCCTTTTTGCCAGTTCATTGGTGAACAGGACATTGGCTAGTTTGCTCTGGCAGTAAGCTGCTCTTGTGTTATATTTCTTCTTTTCCCAGTTCAAGTCATCAAAGTCAATATCACCTGCTATGTGAGCTAAGGAAGACACATTGATAATGCGGGACGGACCCGATTCCTTAAGTCTATCAAGTAACAGATTGGTCAGGAGGAAGTGGCCTGTAAAAAAGTAGAGAAAAGAATAAAGTAAAATGTGATTATTTCTTATTGTTGCAGCTATAATGTAGAACACATGTGGGCAATCCCATGCTGATCGGCAGGGGCGCCAAGAGTCGGGACCGCAGCGGTCTAATGTAATGATGGCTTATCCTAGGAACAGGCCAACAATTTTAAATAAATAAGATGACACATATCAAGCCCCCATTGATGCTTGATTGTATTTAACTGTACTTACTCTTCATGTAAGTTTCCATTTTTTCTATGGTTTTGTCATTTTAAGATTTCCAGAACAGAAGATGCAATTGCTTTCACTGCTTACTAGACACCAGAAGGCTCAATGCCTGTCACGGGTGTGTCAGAAGTGACAGACAGTCGCCCTGCAGTGGGTTGCAGGAGATCTCTACATTTGGCATTACAGACATCTTCTTAGAGGCTGCCTCTAGGACCCAGCGGCTACCTTCCTCTGGCTAATTAACACCCTGGCCTTAGTGTATAAATACCTGCTGTGTTTCAGAAGGAGGTGCCGGCGATATTCAATTCTACTTGTGAAGGCTTTAGGAAGAGCAGTACTTCTTCTTCTCTGGAGCTTGAGGACGTGTGCGCATTTGTCTGGAGTCATCTAAAGCTAAGCTATTTCCCCCTGGTTGTCTACCCTTGTTGTCTATAGTGTTTAGTGGAGATCGACTAGTGCTCATCTCCTCCCTTCCCTAGCCTTAGCCATATGCCAGGGAAAGACAGGACGAGGCACGCGTGCGGAAATTGGTGAAAAGCCAATACAGGGATGTTAGGGAAGACAGGGTGACGATAGATCAACCTAGAAGGTCTCCACTTCCCCCTTTTCCCTAGAGTCTGGGCTCCCTTTCCCTCTTCCCTTTGTGTTGCACTAAGTCTTTCCCACACCTTGCGTGACATTACCCTAGCAAATCTTAGCATAAGGAGTGAAATTCCTTCAGCCCAGTGACAATTCTTTCTTCTAGTGGCCCAGCATGAATCCAAATGTAGTGAAAAGTTTTACCAAAATACCATGTAATAGATTTTTCAAGTCATTGATCTATTACAGCACATTGTTGTTCAGTTTGCCAACAGCCTGATGATGATTTCAGGCACCTACACACCTTACATAGCTGATGGCTGAATGCTTGCTTGGCCAACAGTTATCTTTCCTGATTCTCCTACACTCATGCATGTATTTTCAAAAAAGAGAGCAGAGGAGGCCTCCGCAGACACTTTACCCAGCAGCCTATCTGCCAAGGAGACAAAAGGATTGGGTGTTGTATTTCCCCATGCCAGATCCTTCTCTTCCCTAACATTGTCTGTTGGAGGGGGAAGAGTCGGACAGCCTCCATACACAGTAAATCTAATAGATTTGGGAGCCTTTAGATCCTTCTTAGAAAATGTTACCATTGGCATAACGTTCTTACCCAGATGATTAACCCCAAACTGCATGTCAAATCCATCTTCGGTTTTCCAGTGAGGACACCTCATTACTGCAGCATTATTTATTAAAATATCTATGTGTTCCTCCTCTAAAAAGGAAAAAAATAAAGTGACAAATTATATAAATAGACTAATTATTTGGTCACTTAATTAAAAAAAGATAAAAGATTAGTTGAAGTTAGTGAAGATACATTAGTGCTGATGCCCCAATATTAAAGGGCTTACTCGATGTACGGAAATGGACTGGATTGTTTTTTTCCCCACTCACCAGCACCAATATATTACATTTCCGCAGTACCTCTCAGGATGCCCTTTGCAAATTCTTTTATAGATTTCATAGATGCCAAGTCCAAGTGTTTGGCAAACACATTGTGATTTAGTGTTTTGCCCCGGATTTCCCTTGCGGCATCTTCACATTTTCCCATGTCTCGACATGCCATGATTATTCTACCACCTACAGATTTAATGGAAATGAAGAAAAAGGATTTCTATGGTTTATATAGGTCTTCCGGAATGCTTTGACACACACTTGTAACTAAATTTCAATAATAAAGAGGTTGTCCGATACCTTTATATTGCTGGCTTATCCTTAGGATAGGTCATCGATCATTGTTCTGGCCGGATGTGCTTACTTGCGGAGCGGAACACCACAACTCCGTCAACTGCAAGGTGACCGCAGAAGGGTACTGACCATCAGCCCCTATTCAAATGAAAAGGAGTGGACCTGTAATACCACGCTGTGGTCACTATGCAGGTGTTGAACCTGTGATGTTCCACAACTAAGTGTTTCCGGACGCCATTGGCACAAGGAACAGCTGATCGGAAGGGGGGGGGGGTGGGGTTTAAGGATGGCAACCTCACCAATCTGGTATTCATGACTAATCAAAGGTATACATTAAGAGTACAATTCCGATGTCTTCATAGGCCCCCACACAACCAGCATGGTAAAGAGGATCCTTGAAAGGGAACTTGCCAGAAACATTAACACCCCCACACCATTTACATGACTGTGTAAACCTTAAAAAGATAAGCCAGTTGATCCCTTAAGGCCCCCAAAGTGCTGCTATAGCAGCCATATCTTGCATTTTAAAAGTTGTGTCTGGATGAGCATTGGCTCGTGACGATGCACTTACAGCTCCTCAGCCTCCACTGTATTCCATAACTAGCAGTACCCATCACTGGCTGATTGATAGTTTGGTTGCTCTGGTTCATTGGCCTCTGACCTATCAAAGCAGGCAGCGGAAGGTGCTGCAAGTTACAGAACACAGCAGAGGCTGAGAAGCTGTAAGTGCGTCGTCATGCCCCAATGCACTTCCAGACATGTGTACCAAACTTCAAAACGTGACTTCTCGCTGCTGGAGAAGAACTTTGAGGTGATAAAGGGATTGACTGGCTTATCTTTTAAAGGGCTATACAATCATATTAAAATTTGTGGGGGACAAGTTTAAAATGTCTGACAGGGTCCCTTTAATAAGCTGCGCTGGTACATGTTGCCCTTTTATCCGTCTATGCCTTCTTATGCAGTGGGGTACGGTAAAAATAGTGCCCCATGCTGTACATGTGTTTTGCTTTTTTTTTTTTTTTTTTACAATGGAAGTCAACAGCATATACGGTATATACCACCATGAGCCTGGACAGTGGCAGAAGTTGGAGGTGTGTATCAAGGAGCTGATTGCAGCATTACAGTTATGGACATACAATATCTGTCACATCTTTCTGGATTTATATACAAGGTTATGGTTTATGTATATTTAGTTAGTGACCTTCTACAATCTCAGCTACTTTTATACTATAGTAAAGGATTACAGCTATTTGCACATTACACTGGTGGTTTCTTACAATTAGGTTTGCTTCCTGCCAATGCTATAGTGCATACAAAACAGACAAAAATATGCTTTATTGGTTGTACCAAAATCGGACCTCGGTTTGCAAGCTCCAAAGCAGTTTCTTTGCCAATTCCTGTGTTCGCACCAGTTACGATCACTGTCTTCCCTTCGATTTTCACTTTGCTGGGACATGGACCACCACCTACATAGTCCCTGAAGAAAAAGATGGACATTTATTACAATATTCATATGTAAAGGAATAAGAAAAAAATGCTGATGGGTCCTAGGAGACCCCAACAACTCTGCTATGCAGCCAGGTTAAAATTCATTCTTTTTATTGATCATTTCTCCTGTAACTGGGACTGGTATATTAGCCCCAGTTACAGGGAAAATTAGCAATAAAAATAATGTACTAAGATGTTAAGACCTCACGGGGGGAGGGGGTAGCAAAGTGTGTAAAATAAATGCAAACAAATAAAACAAAAAAAAAAAATTGTGACTGCCAGTTTGAATCGTTTTTTTCTAGCACCACCCCCATTGAAAAAAAAATAAAATTATGACCAATATATAAAATAAATTTCTACAGAAAGGGGAATACAATTTTGAGTATTTTTAACTGTCCTTTGTGTGAATGAAAAAAAAAATTAAAAAGCGTTTTATCTACTTTTCTTTATATTTTAAAAATAAGCCCCATGTATTGTGAGAAAAGGTGCAAAAATTATAAGTATCCATTTTTTTTTTTTTTTTTTTAGAACTAGCAAAAGCGCATGCATGATAAAACCCAAATGTGCATGGTCAAGAAGAGGGGAAATATGGCCTAGTCATGAACTGGTTAATCAGAGATTTCCCACAGAGGAAATTATCTGCTATGTCTGGACTTGCCAAATGCAACAATGCTTCCTGATATTTGCCTATCGATCCAGTGTTTTAACCAAGGTTTCTTTGGGGATCTAAGATCGGTTCAGCATCAGCTCTCACTTCGTCCGGGTGTCAGTTCCATCTGAAGGTAGTGAGTGAAGCGGCCGTTGATTGGCGGCAGCACTCGTGTGGCACAACAAGGTCCCGCGAGCCCCAGAAGACCAGGCGCCGACGTCGCTGGAATGGCCAGAGGTGAGTGCAGGCAGTTTTTATTAATACAGGGGAATATAGCAATTGAGAACGGGTTGTCCTAGTTGTGGACAACCCCTTTAAAGTGAACCTAACACTGATTTATGCTGCTTTAAGGGTATGTGCCCACGTAGCGTTTTACAAGCGTATTTGATGCGGAATTTCCGCAGCGGAAACGCTTGTAAAATGCTTGGTAATCCGCACCCCATGGTCCCCAATGAGAATCCGCAAGTTCTATGCCCATGCTGCGGATTTTTCCGCAGCGTTTTTGATGCGCACAAAAATCCGCAGCATGTCCATTAATTTTACGTTTCCGCATGCGGAATTGCCTTTTCAATGCAATGAAAAAAACGCAAGGCAATTCCGCATGTCGAAAACGCGCGAAAAATGCTTGCGAAATTCCGCATGCGTTTTTTCCAGAAAAGGACATGCGGAAATGAAGTGCAAATTTTCCGCTTCATTTCCGCACCGTGGGCACATAGACTTATTAAACAAAAACTGCCATGTTGCAGGGGTTCTGAATTTAGAAGTGATATGCAGATGAGGACAGAAGTGCTCTGGGTGCGGTGGAGCACTTCTACTGCCTCAGCTCTCAGCATAACGCCATCCTCCACTAGGTAATTGACTTTAGCCCAAAAAAACCGCGAATAAAACAAGATAAAAAAATACATATAAGACACATATTTAATTAAACACATACCAATAACATACATATTAAAAACAATAAAATACAAAAAGGAGAACAGACTGCCACAGAACAAGTCAAGGTAGAAATAATGTTATTGTAAATACAGTAGGCTGGGTGCCCACGATGTGTTTTCCAAGCGTTTATGCTGCGGAATTTCCGCAACGTAAACGCTTGGTAATCCGCCCCCCATGGTCTCCAATGCAATTCCGGTTGCATGGATTTATATAGTGACCAACTGGTCAAGCACTTTCCAAGTGATGCTAAAATCGCTTGGAGAAAACTGCTTGAAAAAATGCTGGTAAATCTGCATGCGTTTTTTTCTGCCAGAGAGAGGCAAAAACGCTCTGCATCAAATCTACTACGTGGGCACATAGCCTAACACACGCCACATGGAAAAATATAGTTCCACATCAGTATAACCAACAATAAATAGGTGAGTAAAAGTCACAGGAACGCTATATCATAAGCATCCAGATGTGGGTTATTATAAAGTGCTCTGTGCAACATACAAATTTTAACTCCCTCTAGTGGACACATGCAGAATAGCAGCAGATCACTGCCAACAGTATATAATCTAGTGAAATACTGCAATATACCCGCAATAGTTGAAGACAGATAAAAATATTTATCAAACATGCAAATTGCAATTCGGTCCCATGCTGGATAAACCGCATTAATCACAGGACAATTCCAACCACAGTATAATAAAGATAGAGGGTGGTAAGTATTCATTTAATCATGATAGAAGAGAGCAAGATGCACCAGATGGAATGTAGGACAATTACCAGAACTTGCTTCCCCCTTACGCGCGTTTCACGTAATAGCTTCTTCTCTGAACACTGCAACAGTGCTAGCTGCCAATCAGCTATTGGAGGGTGGAGATAGGCTGAGAACTAGTTCTCCATCCCGCCCAGAGCACTTGTATAATCGTTTACATATCACTTGAATGGTAGATTTCTTGGCAACAAAGCAGCATTTTTGTCTAACTCCTTAACAACCTAAGACATGTTTTCGTCATAGGTCAATAAAGAATGTATGAAGCAAACTCAGAAAATGAACCTACTTCATACCAGCAAATGCGGCTGTTCCATAGCCACCACCTGCCTGTAGTGGCCGGAGCAGAGATCTGATTGCCGAGGTTCAACCATTTAAATGCCACTGTCAATCTCCGACAGCAGGCTTTAAATTAATTTACTGCCGATACATAAGTGCATTGGCTCCAATTGGACTCAGCGATGTGATAGTGGGAAACCACTTATTTACTATAGCAGCCGGCCGCCATATGAAGGCCCCTCTAATTGCCAACTTGGTCCTTCTGTGAAGCTCGGACACAGGATGAGCTCCATAAGGGAACTGCAATTTCTCTACATACTGCAATACTGATTGCAGGTCCAAGCCCCTAAGTGGACTAAAAAAATAAAAAGTTTTAAAAAAATTCAAGTTTGAATCACTTTGCTTTTACCCCATTATGGAGAAAAATACATATTTACCTAAAAAAAAAAAAAAAAAAAAAAAAAAGTCTATCAAATGTAAAATTATTGACACTATACACATGCCAAAAAGAAAAAAATGAAACCCCAGAGTTGCGGTTATTTTAGTTGTCCCTTTTCCATAAAAAAAAAGATTATAAACATCACGTGTATCAATAAAAACACCATCTCAGCACGCAAAAAAAAAGCCCTCAGATAGTTGCACGAACGGAAACGTTATGAGCCTTATAAAATGGTGACAGAAAGAAGTTTTTTTCTTGGTGGGTGGTTTTTTTTTTTCGTTAAATTACAGGATGTTTTTTCACCACTAAAATAACAATATAAAATCTAGAAAAGATTGATATCGGTGTTAATACTGACATGAAGAAGCATGCATCCAGGTCATTTTTACCGCATAATGAACACTGTAAAAACAAACACCCCTTAAACCAGGGGTCTCAAACACGCGGCCCGCGGGCCGCATGCGGCCCCTGAGGATGCTTTATGCGGCCCGCAGGCACAGACCCCTTGACGATCCCGACCTGGTCCAGGAGGAGCCGCCGACAGCAGCGCTGAATTGCCACACAGAGACCGTCTCCCAGCACAGCATTTTCAATGTCAGCCGCTGGCCAATCAGAGGCCAGCAGCTGATATCTGCGTGTCGGCGCAGCGAGTATGACGTCATTGCCATATGAAGATGTCAGCTGCTGGCCTCTGATTGGCCGGCGGCTGACATTGAAAATGCTGTGCTGGGAGACAGTCTCTGTGCGGCAATGCAGCGCTGCTGTCGGCGGCTCCTCCTGGACCAGGTCGGGATCGTCAAGGGGTCGGACTCTGTGGTGCCTGCGGGCCACATCAGCAGGAAGGCCGCCGAGGGAACGGAGGACAGGTGAGAATCATCTTTTTTTTTTCTATTTTATGTGTGTGAAGAACAGCACAGGGGGCACAGAGCCCCAAGATGGGCGCCAGGATGGGGCACAGAGCCCCAAGATGGGGACCTGGATGGGGCACAGAGCCCCAAGATGGGGACCTGGATGGGGCACAGAGCCCCAAGATGGGGACCTGGATGGGGCACAGAGCCCCAAGATGGGGACCTGGATGGGGCACAGAGCCCCAAGATGGGGACCTGGATGGGGCACAGAGCCCCAAGATGGGGACCTGGATGGGGCACAGAGCCCCAAGATGGGGACCTGGATGGGGCACAGAGCCCCAAGATGGGGACCTGGATGGGGCACAGAGCCCCAAGATGGGGACCTGGATGGGGCACAGAGCCCCAAGATGGGGACCTGGATGGGGCACAGAGCCCCAAGATGGGGACCTGGATGGGGCACAGAGCCACAAGATGGGGACCTGGATGGGGCACAGAGCCACAAGATGGGGACCTGGATGGGGCACAGAGCCACAAGATGGGGACCTGGATGGGGCACAGAGCCACAAGATGGGGACCTGGATGGGGCACAGAGCCACAAGATGGGGACCTGGATGGGGCACAGAGCCACAAGATGGGGACCTGGATGGGGCACAGAGCCACAAGATGGGGACCTGGATGGGGCACAGAGCCACAAGATGGGGACCTGGATGGGGCACAGAGCCACAAGATGGGGACCTGGATGGGGCACAGAGCCACAAGATGGGGACCTGGATGGGGCACAGAGCCACAAGATGGGGACCTGGATGGGGCACAGAGCCACAAGATGGGGACCTGGATGGGGCACAGAGCCACAAGATGGGGACCTGGATGGGGCACAGAGCCACAAGATGGGGACCTGGATGGGGCACAGAGCCACAAGATGGGGACCTGGATGGGGCACAGAGCCACAAGATGGGGACCTGGATGGGGCACAGAGCCACAAGATGGGGACCTGGATGGGGCACAGAGCCACAAGATGGGGACCTGGATGGGGCACAGAGCCACAAGATGGGGACCTGGATGGGGCACAGAGCCACAAGATGGGGACCTGGATGGGGCACATTAGTACAAGATGGGGACTTGGATGGGGAACATTACTACAAGATGTTTTCCATTATTACTATATGATGCTAATTGTAAGACAATATTACTGTATGTGGCCAATTGGGGGAAATAAAATTGTAAAAAAAATAAAAAATAAAATAAAGCATGAAAAAATATTGGGCACTAAAAATGCTGTTTTATATGTAAACTAAAGTAAACACAAAAAAGTGCACGTTTATTATCACCACATCCATAACGACCCAAGCCATAAAAAAATAAACACGGCAAAAATGTTCAAAAGGTGTATGCAAAAAAAATGGTATCACTAAAAATGTCACATTGAACAAAGAATGCGGCCCCCCAAATTCAAATTTTTTCCATGTGCGGCCCATATACCCAGCCGAGTTTGAGACCCCTGCCTTAAACAATGGTTGGATTGCATTTTTCTTTTTAACAACTTTGCCGTCCTTTTTTCACATAAAATGAATAGTGTCATTCAAAACTAAAATTCCTGCCAAGAGATGCAGAAATGGTAAATTTTGATGCAGATTTTTCCCCACTCATCAGTATAGGTGAAATCTGCTGCAAACACGCTGAATTGACATACTGTAAATCTGCAAGTAACAAATAAGCAACGTGTGCATGAGACTTTGGGGTTCTCATTCACTTTGCTGGAATCAGGAAAGTCTTCAGGTTTTGTGACAAATCTGCACTGAAAAAGACGCAGAAAAAAGAATGCAATGTGTGCACACAGTCAAAAGGTGCTGGATTTATTGTGCATGGATAAACATCTTCAAAAACTCATAGTGAGGACATAACTTAGGTATTTTTTAAATGCTTTTTCAGACCGGTTTCAGTGCGGCCCTGAATGAAAAGGGTGTTATGTGCACATATCCTAATGCTACGTTGCCATGATGAGTTTTTAGTGAGTTTTTTTTACACTGCGTATTTTTTTTAAAAAAATGCAAGTAACCTATTTTCAAAAATACGCAGTGTAAAAAAAACTCACTAAAAACTCATGGTGGGAACGCAGCCTAATTGTGCTGCCCTACACCATACATTACACATCGCACTGTGAACGCTGAAAAAATAAAACCCAAAATCAATGACGGAATTTGTTTTTCTCAATTTTCTAATCTATGATTAAAACAAAAGTTATAAAAAAATAATTCTGGCAGGTCAAAGGCAAATATTAATTAAAACAAACAAATCCTGTTAGAGCCCATTTTTCAGCGATTTGTACAGGCAATGACAGATCACGGGGAACAGATAGGAGACATTGTAACAAGAAGAGGATACTGACTTCAGGAGGACGGAAGCTCCAATCGCCGTCCCCACCATGGAGGCTGCGAGCACATACTTATTAATTGCCACCATGTCTGCCCAGAGGTCACTGCATACAGAGCAACGTGACTGCCAGTCTGCCACAGCTTCCTGCTTCTGTACGGGTGCTCGTTTGAGTCAAACCAGCATTGGTCGTCAATAGGCTTTCGTGCGATAGGCTGTAACGAGCATACCTTACTCCGCACTGCCTGCCGCCACCACTAGGGGGAGCGCGGAGCTTTTTATACTGTACAGCAGTGTAGCATGGAGCGTTTGGTCTCATCACTATGAGGTCAGCGCTGCCTAATGCGGAGTGTTATTAAGAAGACGTCTCACAGACAGAGAATGGCTTACAAATTGATTGAGGGCCCAGGTAACAGTGATTATTACTAATTAAATGAAATATGTTGTTAAGCACAATGGAAATCTAAGCACCTGCCCGTGTAATGTGGGCGTCTCCGCCCAGGACTTCTCACAGCATAACATTCACTTGAATTTTCCTTAAAGATTCAAGGATCTGGTATGTAGCAAGCAGGGCCGGGACAAGGGACCCCGAATATGATGAATCCTCAGCTCCCAAGTAAAGGAATGGGGCAAAAGGAGCCCTTACACACCCCTTCCCCAGCAAAAGTAAAAAGGAGTGATGTACTTTAGGGGTGAGGCTTAACAGCGAGTACGTTTTCAATAGTTAGCTATAGAATCATTCACTGTTTGCCAACCATGTACACAATACCAGGGACAAATAGCGATATTCATCCCTGAGATCCCATATTTTAAATGACCCAAGAATAGTCATGGAAACTACTATAAGGGTATGTGCACACAATGCAGAAATGAAGCAGAAAATTTCTGCATCTCCCTGGCAGAAAAAACACATGCAGAGTGTGCATGCGGTTCTCCTGCAGAATACATGCGGATCCGCATGCAGATTGACAAGCGCTTTCCAGGCGATTTTAGCATCACTTGGAAAGTGCTTGACAACTAGGTCACACTATATAAATCCATGCAAACAGCATGGATTTATATAGTGTGACCCGAGAGAGTGTATATACTTACCTCCGATGGCCCGCACTGTCCTGCTCAATCCTTTCTCCCGGCAACTTTGAATTGAAAGACCTGCCGACGTCAGCGTCACTGGACCCGTCACATGACTCTGACGTCAGCGCAGGTCCTACAACTCACTGCAAAGTGCCGGGAACCAAGCAGGAGCGGTGCGCGGGCCGACAGAAGGTAAGTATATATTTATTTTTTATTTTATTCTTGTTTTACAGCTTTTTTAATGGTACCTGGGTGTGGATGAGACTCTCCTCTCCTCCACACTCTGGTACCATCCGCACATTAGAACGCGCCAATAGCGCAAGTACAAATGCAGTCTTGCGGAATTGGCGCGTTCTAATGCAAGTCAATGGCGGCGAAAACGCCGTGGAAACGCTTTAAATACGCATCGTGTGAACTCAGCCTCAGGCTGTGTGCCCACGATGCAGAAATGCTCTGGATTTTTCCTGAGTGTTTCTGCATCTCCCTGGCAGAAAAAACGCATGCGGACTGTACATGCGTTTTTCCTGCCAGGGACATGCGGAAGTGAAGCGTTCTTCACATGCATTTCCGCATTTTGGTTATCAAGTGCTTTCCAAGCGATTTTAGCATCACTTGGAAAGTGCTTGACAACTTGGTCACACTATATAAATCCATGCAACCGGCATGGATTTATATAGTGTGACCGTAAGAATGTTTAAAAATAAAAAAATAAATCTATACTTACCTTCTGGTGACCCCCGCAGTCTTGTATCGCTCGGTCCCGGCTGCCGGCACATCGCGGTACACTGAAGGACCTGCCGACGTCAGCATCGCGTGACCCGTCACATGACTATGACGTCAGCGCAGGTCCTCCAGTCCATCGCGATCTGCCGGCATGAGAGGAGGAGCGTACCGCGGGCCGTCAGAAGGTAAGTATAACATTTATTTTTTATTTTATTTTATACAGGTTCTATGGTACCCGGGTCCGGAGGAGAGTCTCCTCTCCTCCACCCTTGGGTATCATCCGCACATTGAACGCATGTATTCCGCATGTCCTTATCTAGTGAAGCGGAATCCATGCGTTCTAATGCAAGTCAATGGCGGCGAAAACGCAGCACTTCCGCAAAATAATTGGTAGTGCTGCGTTTTTTTCCGCAATGATAATCCGCAGCAGAAATTTCCGCACATGCGGATTATCATTGGGGGACATGGCAGGCCTTCTACCATGCGTTTTTTAAGAGTTTCTGCAGCGTTTTGGCCGCTGCGGAAACGCTTAAAAACGCATCGTGGGCACACAGCCTAACTTAACTATAATGGGGGCAGTTTGGTTTCAATTAACCCTCAACTGGTGAGGTGGGGTTTGTCACACCGCAGGGAATTTTTGTTCGGCTGCCATTCATTGAAAAATGCTGGTATGAGGATACGTGTCTCACTAGCTTCCATCCATTTGTGGGTGTCAAATATTTCTTATACTCATGTGTAATCAATCACCAATAAGAAAACGATTAAAACAAACGTGATCTTTGCATCTTCTGTAAAAATAAGAGATTTCTAAACATTGGGGTATAGGAAACCCCACATCACCAGTTGCGTGACAAAAAACCCCACCTCACCAGTTGAGGGTTAAGGTGTCCATTATTTGACAGATGCCCTAGTGCATACATGCCAAACTCTGGCCCGTTGGGCAAATCTGGCCCACAGGGTGGTTTTCATTTGGCTCGCAACCACAGAATCACCACCTCTATGTGGGTCCTTTAGTCCGTGTGGACGACTGTGCGGGGGCCCTTTAGTCCGTGTGGACGACTGTGCGGGGGCCCTTTATACTGTACACTGGTTGGCCCGCAACTTTGTCCAAGTTTTTCATTTTTGCTCTCTGTGTGTTTGAGTTTGACATCCTTGCTCTAATGGAAACTAAAAAGACCCCATTATAGATAAAGGGATATGTATGATTGTTTTTAAAGAAGCACTCCTCCCATCAAAATTTGTATCCTCTTAATCAGGGCTGGACTGTGAGGCTGTGTGCCCACGTAGCGTTTTTCAAGCGTATATGCTGCGGAATTTCCGCAGCGTAAACGCTTGAAAAACGCATGTAGATCCGCACCCCATGGTCCCCAATGGCATTCCGCAATGTCAATGCCCATGCTGCGGATTTTTCCGCAGCGTATATGCTGCGGTCAAAAATCCGCAGCATGTTCATTAATTTTGCGGAAGCGCAGCGGAATCAATGTGCGGATGGTACCCAAGTCTGGAGGAGAGGAGACTCTCATCCAGACCTGGGTACCAAAGAACCTGTAAAAAAAAAGAATAAAATAAAGTTTATACTTATCTTCTGATGTTTTCCCTCCGTCGCGCTGTTGTCTGAAGGACCTGCCACGTCATTGAGTCATGTGACCCACCACATGACTCAATGACGTCACCGCAGGTCCTGCACACAACAGCGTGAGCCGCTCAAGCCTCCGGACGGGGCAGAGAATGCATCAGAAGGTGAGTATAAAGTTTATTTTTTTATTTTTTACCATTCTGAACAAGTTGTCAAGCACTTTTCCAAGTGATGCTTGGAGAAGTGCTTGATAACCCGCATGCGGAAATGCATGCAAAGACGCCTCACAAACGCTTCTACCTGGCGGGAAAACCGCATGTAATATCCGCATGCGATTTTCCCGCCAGGGAGAAGCGTAAAAAATATGCTTCAGGTCCGCAACGTGGGTACATAGCCTGACTGAAATTCAGCCCTGGGATTTGAGCTCAGACAGGCCCATGCTGTCCCCACACCTGAGCACCAGATGGGGATATATTACCCTGCCTGGAGGAAATCAAGATTTACCGCAAGATCAATATTTCTAATAATACCAATAATATTGCTATATGATATTAAATAATTATAATATCAAAATAATAATATTGCAATATTACAGACAAATACCAACAAACCATTACCAAATATTACCAGCATATACAATACTGATAATACCACCATACTGATTGTTAAAGGGGTTGGGGAGAAAATCTGTGCAACTTCAGACTTCTGCATCCTCATGGCACACACTGAGGATTCTCTGGTACCGGCATTGGGAGCGGCCATCATGTGACCGCAAGTATGCGAAAATGGAAGTATGCAAATCACATAATCAGGGACGTAACTCCAGTAGATGCGAGGGTTGCAATCGCACTCGGTCCCTGCAGCTTAGGGGGCCCCAAAAGTCCCTTTGGCTTATATGAAAAGACCATTATTAAAGACTTACAATAATTGGGGCCCCATTAGAGCTTTTGCTTTAGGCCCCATGCTGTTGAAGTTACGCCACAGCACATGATCACCAACTCCCAGTGCCAGCACCGGAGAATCCACACAGGCACGAGCACATAGTCACTGCAGACTAACTTCAAACTTGGACAACTACTTTAACCAAAAATACTGTACTAAGACCGATATTACCACCATACAGTGACCATATAATGCTAATATCAGTTTTACACCAGTGCTCTGCAGACCATATATGTGTATATTGTGCAGGTTCTCACCAGTGATGTTTCGCTGAGTGTGGTCATTCATTTTCCCTTTTCCTTTGCATTCGGTCCAGACCACCGTGACCTCTTCCTCCGTCCATAACTCATCCCTGAAAAATGTAACATACAGACATCTTCACTTTACTGATTTTCCAGGACCCTCCTCACATTCTACCATCTCTACACAAACCAGAACTTGTGATACCTTATAATAATTCCCCTGTGCCTCCTTTAATAATGCTCCTCCTTGACCTCTTATAATATTGACCCTCTACCTCCTTATAATAATAAAAATATCCCCTGTGTTTTCTTATATTAATAATAACTCCTAGTTTCCACTAAAATGATAACAATCCCCCTTTTACCTCCCCATAATAATGACCCTCAGTGCATCTTCATTGTAATAATGCTCCTCAGCAGGGGGGTACATAGGACTTTTTCTATGGGGCGCCTGTTAATTCTATCACGTCACAGTCAAAGAAGACCAGCATTTTAAGAAACGGAGAAGGAGATTTCAACACTTATTTTGCCCCTACTGAAGCCCCTAAATGGTCTCACTCCCTATGATACCCCTTTCATGACACCGTGGAGTATTATGCCCCCACAAAGTATGATGACTCCACACAGTATGATTGCCCCACAAACCTTACAGAAAGTTTGTGGCCCCACAGCACCCCACACCGTAAGATTGTCACCACAGCCTCCCATACAGTATGGTATCCACCACAGCCCCCAGTATATAGTATGATGTCCACCAAAGCCCCCTGTACAGTATGCGGACCCCACAAGCCCCATAGAGTATGATGTCCCTCATGACTATCCCATACAGTATGATGGTCACCACAGCAACCAACATAGTACAATGTTCCCCATAGACCTTCACACATATGTCCACCACAATGACCCTACACAGTAAGATGGTCACCCCACACAGTATGATAGATCCTCCATACAGTATGAAGAGCCCCCATACCTTATGATGGTCCCCCCACAGTCCCCTATATAGTATGATGGTCAGGGCCGCCATCAGGGCATTACCAAAATTTTGGAGGAAAAAAGTGTGTCTTATAGTCCGAAAAATACGGTATTTATTAAGTGGGGGAAGTGGCTATTTACAGTTAGTGGGGGCACAATGGTGGATTACAATTTATATATGGAATGGTGGGTTGCATAATCACTAATTATATATTAATTGTCTGTATTCAGCTGTGTAATGTAGAAGTTGGGGAATGTGCTCTAGCTAGCTGTGTGTTATTTTATGCAGAGACAAATCCTTACTGGAAGAAGTGATGGCGGTCTGCTCTGGATGAAGGAGAAAAGCGAATATGAAGGACTTCACCTAGACTATGTACAGGGCTCCTCTGTATAATGTCACTGGTGATCACTGTATTACATGTACACTGACACTATACACTGTATACTATGTACAGAGCTCATGTGTATAATGTCACTTGGGATCACTATATTACCTGTACACTTACATTATACACTGTATACCATGTACAGAGCTCCCGTGTATAAT
>NW_027371875.1:0-21538 GCF_046119375.1 Phyllobates terribilis
TTTCATTCAGTCAGTAGCTTCAAACATTTCTGGTATATGAATAACATGATGTTTTTCAATGGCAAAAATCAATGAATATTGTAAATGCACAAACAGTAATATCTCCACATTGCAAGGTGCAATTCTGAAATTTTTTGCTTTTTCCTGCTAATACTAGCATGATAAAGAAGATTCAAAGAGAGTGAGATGCCAGCTCCTTTCATTCAGTCAGTAGCTTCAAACATTTCTGGACGTTTTTCAATGGCAAAAATCAATGAATATTGTAAATGCACAAACAGTAATATCTCCACATTGCAAGGTGCAATTCTGAAATTTTTTGCTTTTTCCTGCTAATCCTAGCATGATAAAGAAGATTCAAAGAGAGTGAGATGCCAGCTCCTTTCATTCAGTCAGTAGCTTCAAACATTTCTGGTATATGAATAACATGATGTTTTTCAATGGCAAAAATCAATGAATATTGTAAATGCACAAACAGTAATATCTCCACATTGCAAGGTGCAATTCTGAAATTTTTTGCTTTTTCCTGCTAATCCTAGCATGATAAAGAAGATTCAAAGAGAGTGAGATGCCAGCTCCTTTCATTCAGTCAGTAGCTTCAAACATTTCTGGTATATGAATAACATGATGTTTTTCAATGGCAAAAATCAATGAATATTGTAAATGCACAAACAGTAATATCTCCACATTGCAAGGTGCAATTCTGAAATTTTTTGCTTTTTACTGCTAATCCTAGCATGATAAAGAAGATTCAAAGAGAGTGAGATGCCAGCTCCTTTCATTCAGTCAGTAGCTTCAAACATTTCTGGACGTTTTTCAATGGCAAAAATCAATGAATATTGTAAATGCACAAACAGTAATATCTCCACATTGCAAGGTGCAATTCTGAAATTTTTTGCTTTTTCCTGCTAATCCTAGCATGATAAAGAAGATTCAAAGAGAGTGAGATGCCAGCTCCTTTCATTCAGTCAGTAGCTTCAAACATTTCTGGTATATGAATAACATGATGTTTTTCAATGGCAAAAATCAATGAATATTGTAAATGCACAAACAGTAATATCTCCACATTGCAAGGTGCAATTCTGAAATTTTTTGCTTTTTCCTGCTAATCCTAGCATGATAAAGAAGATTCAAAGAGAGTGAGATGCCAGCTCCTTTCATTCAGTCAGTAGCTTCAAACATTTCTGGACGTTTTTCAATGGCAAAAATCAATGAATATTGTAAATGCACAAACAGTAATATCTCCACATTGCAAGGTGCAATTCTGAAATTTTTTGCTTTTTCCTGCTAATCCTAGCATGATAAAGAAGATTCAAAGAGAGTGAGATGCCAGCTCCTTTCATTCAGTCAGTAGCTTCAAACATTTCTGGTATATGAATAACATGATGTTTTTCAATGGCAAAAATCAATGAATATTGTAAATGCGCAAACAGTAATATCTCCACATTGCAAGGTGCAATTCTGAAATTTTTTGCTTTTTCCTGCTAATCCTAGCATGATAAAGAAGATTCAAAGAGAGTGAGATGCCAGCTCCTTTCATTCAGTCAGTAGCTTCAAACATTTCTGGACGTTTTTCAATGGCAAAAATCAATGAATATTGTAAATGCACAAACAGTAATATCTCCACATTGCAAGGTGCAATTCTGAAATTTTTTGCTTTTTCCTGCTAATCCTAGCATGATAAAGAAGACTCAAAGAGAGTGAGATGCCAGCTCCTTTCATTCAGTCAGTAGCTTCAAACATTTCTGGACGTTTTTCAATGGCAAAAATCAATGAATATTGTGAATGCACAAACAGTAATATCTCCACATTGCAAGGTGCAATTCTGAAATGTTTTGCTTTTCCCTGCTAAACCTAGCATGATAAAGAAGATTCAAAGAGAGTGAGATGCCAGCTCCTTTCATTCAGTCAGTAGCTTCAAACATTTCTGGACGTTTTTCAATGGCAAAAATCAATGAATATTGTAAATGCACAAACAGTAATATCTCCACATTGCAAGGTACAATTCTGAAATTTTTTGCTTTTTCCTGCTAATCCTAGCATGATAAAGAAGATTCAAAGAGAGTGAGATGCCAGCTCCTTTCATTCAGTCAGTAGCTTCAAACATTTCTGGTATATGAATAACATGATGTTTTTCAATGGCAAAAATCAATGAATATTGTAAATGCACAAACAGTAATATCTCCACATTGCAAGGTGCAATTCTGAAATTTTTTGCTTTTTCCTGCTAATCCTAGCATGATAAAGAAGATTCAAAGAGAGTGAGATGCCAGCTCCTTTCATTCAGTCAGTAGCTTCAAACATTTCTGGACGTTTTTCAATGGCAAAAATCAATGAATATTGTAAATGCACAAACAGTAATATCTCCACATTGCAAGGTGCAATTCTGAAATTTTTTGCTTTTTCCTGCTAATCCTAGCATGATAAAGAAGATTCAAAGAGAGTGAGATGCCAGCTCCTTTCATTCAGTCAGTAGCTTCAAACATTTCTGGACGTTTTTCAATGGCAAAAATCAATGAATATTGTAAATGCACAAACAGTAATATCTCCACATTGCAAGGTGCAATTCTGAAATTTTTTGCTTTTTCCTGCTAATCCTAGCATGATAAAGAAGATTCAAAGAGAGTGAGATGCCAGCTCCTTTCATTCAGTCAGTAGCTTCAAACATTTCTGGACGTTTTTCAATGGCAAAAATCAATGAATATTGTAAATGCACAAACAGTAATATCTCCACATTGCAAGGTGCAATTCTGAAATTTTTTGCTTTTTCCTGCTAATCCTAGCATGATAAAGAAGATTCAAAGAGAGTGAGATGCCAGCTCCTTTCATTCAGTCAGTAGCTTCAAACATTTCTGGTATATGAATAACATGATGTTTTTCAATGGCAAAAATCAATGAATATTGTAAATGCACAAACAGTAATATCTCCACATTGCAAGGTGCAATTCTGAAATTTTTTGCTTTTTCCTGCTAATACTAGCATGATAAAGAAGATTCAAAGAGAGTGAGATGCCAGCTCCTTTCATTCAGTCAGTAGCTTCAAACATTTCTGGACGTTTTTCAATGGCAAAAATCAATGAATATTGTAAATGCACAAACAGTAATATCTCCACATTGCAAGGTGCAATTCTGAAATTTTTTGCTTTTTCCTGCTAATCCTAGCATGATAAAGAAGATTCAAAGAGAGTGAGATGCCAGCTCCTTTCATTCAGTCAGTAGCTTCAAACATTTCTGGTATATGAATAACATGATGTTTTTCAATGGCAAAAATCAATGAATATTGTAAATGCACAAACAGTAATATCTCCACATTGCAAGGTGCAATTCTGAAATTTTTTGCTTTTTCCTGCTAATCCTAGCATGATAAAGAAGATTCAAAGAGAGTGAGATGCCAGCTCCTTTCATTCAGTCAGTAGCTTCAAACATTTCTGGTATATGAATAACATGATGTTTTTCAGTGGCAAAAATCAATGAATATTGTAAATGCACAAACAGTAATATCTCCACATTGCAAGGTGCAATTCTGAAATTTTTTGCTTTTTACTGCTAATCCTAGCATGATAAAGAAGATTCAAAGAGAGTGAGATGCCAGCTCCTTTCATTCAGTCAGTAGCTTCAAACATTTCTGGACGTTTTTCAATGGCAAAAATCAATGAATATTGTAAATGCACAAACAGTAATATCTCCACATTGCAAGGTGCAATTCTGAAATTTTTTGCTTTTTCCTGCTAATCCTAGCATGATAAAGAAGATTCAAAGAGAGTGAGATGCCAGCTCCTTTCATTCAGTCAGTAGCTTCAAACATTTCTGGTATATGAATAACATGATGTTTTTCAATGGCAAAAATCAATGAATATTGTAAATGCACAAACAGTAATATCTCCACATTGCAAGGTGCAATTCTGAAATTTTTTGCTTTTTCCTGCTAATCCTAGCATGATAAAGAAGATTCAAAGAGAGTGAGAGGCCAGCTCCTTTCATTCAGTCAGTAGCTTCAAACATTTCTGGTATATGAATAACATGATGTTTTTCAATGGCAAAAATCAATGAATATTGTAAATGCACAAACAGTAATATCTCCACATTGCAAGGTGCAATTCTGAAATTTTTTGCTTTTTCCTGCTAATCCTAGCATGATAAAGAAGATTCAAAGAGAGTGAGATGCCAGCTCCTTTCATTCAGTCAGTAGCTTCAAACATTTCTGGTATATGAATAACATGATGTTTTTCAGTGGCAAAAATCAATGAATATTGTAAATGCACAAACAGTAATATCTCCACATTGCAAGGTGCAATTCTGAAATTTTTTGCTTTTTACTGCTAATCCTAGCATGATAAAGAAGATTCAAAGAGAGTGAGATGCCAGCTCCTTTCATTCAGTCAGTAGCTTCAAACATTTCTGGACGTTTTTCAATGGCAAAAATCAATGAATATTGTAAATGCACAAACAGTAATATCTCCACATTGCAAGGTGCAATTCTGAAATTTTTTGCTTTTTCCTGCTAATCCTAGCATGATAAAGAAGATTCAAAGAGAGTGAGATGCCAGCTCCTTTCATTCAGTCAGTAGCTTCAAACATTTCTGGTATATGAATAACATGATGTTTTTCAATGGCAAAAATCAATGAATATTGTAAATGCACAAACAGTAATATCTCCACATTGCAAGGTGCAATTCTGAAATTTTTTGCTTTTTCCTGCTAATCCTAGCATGATAAAGAAGATTCAAAGAGAGTGAGATGCCAGCTCCTTTCATTCAGTCAGTAGCTTCAAACATTTCTGGTATATGAATAACATGATGTTTTTCAATGGCAAAAATCAATGAATATTGTAAATGCACAAACAGTAATATCTCCACATTGCAAGGTGCAATTCTGAAATTTTTTGCTTTTTCCTGCTAATCCTAGCATGATAAAGAAGATTCAAAGAGAGTGAGATGCCAGCTCCTTTCATTCAGTCAGTAGCTTCAAACATTTCTGGACGTTTTTCAATGGCAAAAATCAATGAATATTGTAAATGCACAAACAGTAATATCTCCACATTGCAAGGTGCAATTCTGAAATTTTTTGCTTTTTCCTGCTAATCCTAGCATGATAAAGAAGATTCAAAGAGAGTGAGATGCCAGCTCCTTTCATTCAGTCAGTAGCTTCAAACATTTCTGGTATATGAATAACATGATGTTTTTCAATGGCAAAAATCAATGAATATTGTAAATGCACAAACAGTAATATCTCCACATTGCAAGGTGCAATTCTGAAATTTTTTGCTTTTTCCTGCTAATCCTAGCATGATAAAGAAGATTCAAAGAGAGTGAGATGCCAGCTCCTTTCATTCAGTCAGTAGCTTCAAACATTTCTGGTATATGAATAACATGATGTTTTTCAGTGGCAAAAATCAATGAATATTGTAAATGCACAAACAGTAATATCTCCACATTGCAAGGTGCAATTCTGAAATTTTTTGCTTTTTACTGCTAATCCTAGCATGATAAAGAAGATTCAAAGAGAGTGAGATGCCAGCTCCTTTCATTCAGTCAGTAGCTTCAAACATTTCTGGACGTTTTTCAATGGCAAAAATCAATGAATATTGTAAATGCACAAACAGTAATATCTCCACATTGCAAGGTGCAATTCTGAAATTTTTTGCTTTTTCCTGCTAATCCTAGCATGATAAAGAAGATTCAAAGAGAGTGAGATGCCAGCTCCTTTCATTCAGTCAGTAGCTTCAAACATTTCTGGTATATGAATAACATGATGTTTTTCAATGGCAAAAATCAATGAATATTGTAAATGCACAAACAGTAATATCTCCACATTGCAAGGTGCAATTCTGAAATTTTTTGCTTTTTCCTGCTAATCCTAGCATGATAAAGAAGATTCAAAGAGAGTGAGATGCCAGCTCCTTTCATTCAGTCAGTAGCTTCAAACATTTCTGGTATATGAATAACATGATGTTTTTCAATGGCAAAAATCAATGAATATTGTAAATGCACAAACAGTAATATCTCCACATTGCAAGGTGCAATTCTGAAATTTTTTGCTTTTTCCTGCTAATCCTAGCATGATAAAGAAGATTCAAAGAGAGTGAGATGCCAGCTCCTTTCATTCAGTCAGTAGCTTCAAACATTTCTGGACGTTTTTCAATGGCAAAAATCAATGAATATTGTAAATGCACAAACAGTAATATCTCCACATTGCAAGGTGCAATTCTGAAATTTTTTGCTTTTTCCTGCTAATCCTAGCATGATAAAGAAGATTCAAAGAGAGTGAGATGCCAGCTCCTTTCATTCAGTCAGTAGCTTCAAACATTTCTGGTATATGAATAACATGATGTTTTTCAATGGCAAAAATCAATGAATATTGTAAATGCACAAACAGTAATATCTCCACATTGCAAGGTGCAATTCTGAAATTTTTTGCTTTTTCCTGCTAATCCTAGCATGATAAAGAAGATTCAAAGAGAGTGAGATGCCAGCTCCTTTCATTCAGTCAGTAGCTTCAAACATTTCTGGACGTTTTTCAATGGCAAAAATCAATGAATATTGTAAATGCACAAACAGTAATATCTCCACATTGCAAGGTGCAATTCTGAAATTTTTTGCTTTTTCCTGCTAATCCTAGCATGATAAAGAAGATTCAAAGAGAGTGAGATGCCAGCTCCTTTCATTCAGTCAGTAGCTTCAAACATTTCTGGACGTTTTTCAATGGCAAAAATCAATGAATATTGTAAATGCACAAACAGTAATATCTCCACATTGCAAGGTGCAATTCTGAAATTTTTTGCTTTTTCCTGCTAATCCTAGCATGATAAAGAAGATTCAAAGAGAGTGAGATGCCAGCTCCTTTCATTCAGTCAGTAGCTTCAAACATTTCTGGTATATGAATAACATGATGTTTTTCAATGGCAAAAATCAATGAATATTGTAAATGCACAAACAGTAATATCTCCACATTGCAAGGTGCAATTCTGAAAATTTTTGCTTTTTCCTGCTAATCCTAGCATGATAAAGAAGATTCAAAGAGAGTGAGATGCCAGCTCCTTTCATTCAGTCAGTAGCTTCAAACATTTCTGGTATATGAATAACATGATGTTTTTCAATGGCAAAAATCAATGAATATTGTAAATGCACAAACAGTAATATCTCCACATTGCAAGGTGCAATTCTGAAATTTTTTGCTTTTTCCTGCTAATCCTAGCATGATAAAGAAGATTCAAAGAGAGTGAGATGCCAGCTCCTTTCATTCAGTCAGTAGCTTCAAACATTTCTGGTATATGAATAACATGATGTTTTTCAATGGCAAAAATCAATGAATATTGTAAATGCACAAACAGTAATATCTCCACATTGCAAGGTGCAATTCTGAAATTTTTTGCTTTTTCCTGCTAATCCTAGCATGATAAAGAAGATTCAAAGAGAGTGAGATGCCAGCTCCTTTCATTCAGTCAGTAGCTTCAAACATTTCTGGTATATGAATAACATGATGTTTTTCAATGGCAAAAATCAATGAATATTGTAAATGCACAAACAGTAATATCTCCACATTGCAAGGTGCAATTCTGAAATTTTTTGCTTTTTCCTGCTAATCCTAGCATGATAAAGAAGATTCAAAGAGAGTGAGATGCCAGCTCCTTTCATTCAGTCAGTAGCTTCAAACATTTCTGGACGTTTTTCAATGGCAAAAATCAATGAATATTGTAAATGCACAAACAGTAATATCTCCACATTGCAAGGTGCAATTCTGAAATTTTTTGCTTTTTCCTGCTAATCCTAGCATGATAAAGAAGATTCAAAGAGAGTGAGATGCCAGCTCCTTTCATTCAGTCAGTAGCTTCAAACATTTCTGGTATATGAATAACATGATGTTTTTCAATGGCAAAAATCAATGAATATTGTAAATGCACAAACAGTAATATCTCCACATTGCAAGGTGCAATTCTGAAATTTTTTGCTTTTTCCTGCTAATCCTAGCATGATAAAGAAGATTCAAAGAGAGTGAGATGCCAGCTCCTTTCATTCAGTCAGTAGCTTCAAACATTTCTGGTATATGAATAACATGATGTTTTTCAGTGGCAAAAATCAATGAATATTGTAAATGCACAAACAGTAATATCTCCACATTGCAAGGTGCAATTCTGAAATTTTTTGCTTTTTACTGCTAATCCTAGCATGATAAAGAAGATTCAAAGAGAGTGAGATGCCAGCTCCTTTCATTCAGTCAGTAGCTTCAAACATTTCTGGACGTTTTTCAATGGCAAAAATCAATGAATATTGTAAATGCACAAACAGTAATATCTCCACATTGCAAGGTGCAATTCTGAAATTTTTTGCTTTTTCCTGCTAATCCTAGCATGATAAAGAAGATTCAAAGAGAGTGAGATGCCAGCTCCTTTCATTCAGTCAGTAGCTTCAAACATTTCTGGTATATGAATAACATGATGTTTTTCAATGGCAAAAATCAATGAATATTGTAAATGCACAAACAGTAATATCTCCACATTGCAAGGTGCAATTCTGAAATTTTTTGCTTTTTCCTGCTAATCCTAGCATGATAAAGAAGATTCAAAGAGAGTGAGATGCCAGCTCCTTTCATTCAGTCAGTAGCTTCAAACATTTCTGGTATGTGAATAACATGATGTTTTTCAATGGCAAAAATCAATGAATATTGTAAATGCACAAACAGTAATATCTCCACATTGCAAGGTGCAATTCTGAAATTTTTTGCTTTTTCCTGCTAATCCTAGCATGATAAAGAAGATTCAAAGAGAGTGAGATGCCAGCTCCTTTCATTCAGTCAGTAGCTTCAAACATTTCTGGACGTTTTTCAATGGCAAAAATCAATGAATATTGTAAATGCACAAACAGTAATATCTCCACATTGCAAGGTGCAATTCTGAAATTTTTTGCTTTTTCCTGCTAATCCTAGCATGATAAAGAAGATTCAAAGAGAGTGAGATGCCAGCTCCTTTCATTCAGTCAGTAGCTTCAAACATTTCTGGTATATGAATAACATGATGTTTTTCAATGGCAAAAATCAATGAATATTGTAAATGCACAAACAGTAATATCTCCACATTGCAGGGTGCAATTCTGAAATTTTTTGCTTTTTCCTGCTAATCCTAGCATGATAAAGAAGATTCAAAGAGAGTGAGATGCCAGCTCCTTTCATTCAGTCAGTAGCTTCAAACATTTCTGGACGTTTTTCAATGGCAAAAATCAATGAATATTGTAAATGCACAAACAGTAATATCTCCACATTGCAAGGTGCAATTCTGAAATTTTTTGCTTTTTCCTGCTAATCCTAGCATGATAAAGAAGATTCAAAGAGAGTGAGATGCCAGCTCCTTTCATTCAGTCAGTAGCTTCAAACATTTCTGGTATATGAATAACATGATGTTTTTCAATGGCAAAAATCAATGAATATTGTAAATGCACAAACAGTAATATCTCCACATTGCAAGGTGCAATTCTGAAATTTTTTGCTTTTTCCTGCTAATCCTAGCATGATAAAGAAGATTCAAAGAGAGTGAGATGCCAGCTCCTTTCATTCAGTCAGTAGCTTCAAACATTTCTGGTATATGAATAACATGATGTTTTTCAGTGGCAAAAATCAATGAATATTGTAAATGCACAAACAGTAATATCTCCACATTGCAAGGTGCAATTCTGAAATTTTTTGCTTTTTACTGCTAATCCTAGCATGATAAAGAAGATTCAAAGAGAGTGAGATGCCAGCTCCTTTCATTCAGTCAGTAGCTTCAAACATTTCTGGACGTTTTTCAATGGCAAAAATCAATGAATATTGTAAATGCACAAACAGTAATATCTCCACATTGCAAGGTGCAATTCTGAAATTTTTTGCTTTTTCCTGCTAATCCTAGCATGATAAAGAAGATTCAAAGAGAGTGAGATGCCAGCTCCTTTCATTCAGTCAGTAGCTTCAAACATTTCTGGTATATGAATAACATGATGTTTTTCAATGGCAAAAATCAATGAATATTGTAAATGCACAAACAGTAATATCTCCACATTGCAAGGTGCAATTCTGAAATTTTTTGCTTTTTCCTGCTAATCCTAGCATGATAAAGAAGATTCAAAGAGAGTGAGATGCCAGCTCCTTTCATTCAGTCAGTAGCTTCAAACATTTCTGGTATATGAATAACATGATGTTTTTCAATGGCAAAAATCAATGAATATTGTAAATGCACAAACAGTAATATCTCCACATTGCAAGGTGCAATTCTGAAATTTTTTGCTTTTTCCTGCTAATCCTAGCATGATAAAGAAGATTCAAAGAGAGTGAGATGCCAGCTCCTTTCATTCAGTCAGTAGCTTCAAACATTTCTGGACGTTTTTCAATGGCAAAAATCAATGAATATTGTAAATGCACAAACAGTAATATCTCCACATTGCAAGGTGCAATTCTGAAATTTTTTGCTTTTTCCTGCTAATCCTAGCATGATAAAGAAGATTCAAAGAGAGTGAGATGCCAGCTCCTTTCATTCAGTCAGTAGCTTCAAACATTTCTGGTATATGAATAACATGATGTTTTTCAATGGCAAAAATCAATGAATATTGTAAATGCACAAACAGTAATATCTCCACATTGCAAGGTGCAATTCTGAAATTTTTTGCTTTTTCCTGCTAATCCTAGCATGATAAAGAAGATTCAAAGAGAGTGAGATGCCAGCTCCTTTCATTCAGTCAGTAGCTTCAAACATTTCTGGTATATGAATAACATGATGTTTTTCAGTGGCAAAAATCAATGAATATTGTAAATGCACAAACAGTAATATCTCCACTTTGCAAGGTGCAATTCTGAAATTTTTTGCTTTTTACTGCTAATCCTAGCATGATAAAGAAGATTCAAAGAGAGTGAGATGCCAGCTCCTTTCATTCAGTCAGTAGCTTCAAACATTTCTGGACGTTTTTCAATGGCAAAAATCAATGAATATTGTAAATGCACAAACAGTAATATCTCCACATTGCAAGGTGCAATTCTGAAATTTTTTGCTTTTTCCTGCTAATCCTAGCATGATAAAGAAGATTCAAAGAGAGTGAGATGCCAGCTCCTTTCATTCAGTCAGTAGCTTCAAACATTTCTGGTATATGAATAACATGATGTTTTTCAATGGCAAAAATCAATGAATATTGTAAATGCACAAACAGTAATATCTCCACATTGCAAGGTGCAATTCTGAAATTTTTTGCTTTTTCCTGCTAATCCTAGCATGATAAAGAAGATTCAAAGAGAGTGAGATGCCAGCTCCTTTCATTCAGTCAGTAGCTTCAAACATTTCTGGTATATGAATAACATGATGTTTTTCAATGGCAAAAGGCAAAAATCAATGAATATTGTAATGCACAAACAGTAATATCTCCACATTGCAAGGTGCAATTCTGAAATTTTTTGCTTTTTCCTGCTAATCCTAGCATGATAAAGAAGATTCAAAGAGAGTGAGATGCCAGCTCCTTTCATTCAGTCAGTAGCTTCAACATTTCTGGACGTTTTTCAATGGCAAAAATCAATGAATATTGTAAATGCACAAACAGTAATATCTCCACATTGCAAGGTGCAATTCTGAAATTTTTTGCTTTTTCCTGCTAATCCTAGCATGATAAAGAAGATTCAAAGAGAGTGAGATGCCAGCTCCTTTCATTCAGTCAGTAGCTTCAAACATTTCTGGTATATGAATAACATGATGTTTTTCAATGGCAAAAATCAATGAATATTGTAAATGCACAAACAGTAATATCTCCACATTGCAAGGTGCAATTCTGAAATTTTTTGCTTTTTCCTGCTAATCCTAGCATGATAAAGAAGATTCAAAGAGAGTGAGATGCCAGCTCCTTTCATTCAGTCAGTAGCTTCAAACATTTCTGGACGTTTTTCAATGGCAAAAATCAATGAATATTGTAAATGCACAAACAGTAATATCTCCACATTGCAAGGTGCAATTCTGAAATTTTTGCTTTTTCCTGCTAATCCTAGCATGATAAAGAAGATTCAAAGAGAGTGAGATGCCAGCTCCTTTCATTCAGTCAGTAGCTTCAAACATTTCTGGACGTTTTTCAATGGCAAAAATCAATGAATATTGTAAATGCACAAACAGTAATATCTCCACATTGCAAGGTGCAATTCTGAAATTTTTTGCTTTTTCCTGCTAATCCTAGCATGATAAAGAAGATTCAAAGAGAGTGAGATGCCAGCTCCTTTCATTCAGTCAGTAGCTTCAAACATTTCTGGTATATGAATAACATGATGTTTTTCAATGGCAAAAATCAATGAATATTGTAAATGCACAAACAGTAATATCTCCACATTGCAAGGTGCAATTCTGAAAATTTTTGCTTTTTCCTGCTAATCCTAGCATGATAAAGAAGATTCAAAGAGAGTGAGATGCCAGCTCCTTTCATTCAGTCAGTAGCTTCAAACATTTCTGGTATATGAATAACATGATGTTTTTCAATGGCAAAAATCAATGAATATTGTAAATGCACAAACAGTAATATCTCCACATTGCAAGGTGCAATTCTGAAATTTTTTGCTTTTTCCTGCTAATCCTAGCATGATAAAGAAGATTCAAAGAGAGTGAGATGCCAGCTCCTTTCATTCAGTCAGTAGCTTCAAACATTTCTGGTATATGAATAACATGATGTTTTTCAATGGCAAAAATCAATGAATATTGTAAATGCACAAACAGTAATATCTCCACATTGCAAGGTGCAATTCTGAAATTTTTTGCTTTTTCCTGCTAATCCTAGCATGATAAAGAAGATTCAAAGAGAGTGAGATGCCAGCTCCTTTCATTCAGTCAGTAGCTTCAAACATTTCTGGTATATGAATAACATGATGTTTTTCAATGGCAAAAATCAATGAATATTGTAAATGCACAAACAGTAATATCTCCACATTGCAAGGTGCAATTCTGAAATTTTTTGCTTTTTCCTGCTAATCCTAGCATGATAAAGAAGATTCAAAGAGAGTGAGATGCCAGCTCCTTTCATTCAGTCAGTAGCTTCAAACATTTCTGGACGTTTTTCAATGGCAAAAATCAATGAATATTGTAAATGCACAAACAGTAATATCTCCACATTGCAAGGTGCAATTCTGAAATTTTTTGCTTTTTCCTGCTAATCCTAGCATGATAAAGAAGATTCAAAGAGAGTGAGATGCCAGCTCCTTTCATTCAGTCAGTAGCTTCAAACATTTCTGGTATATGAATAACATGATGTTTTTCAATGGCAAAAATCAATGAATATTGTAAATGCACAAACAGTAATATCTCCACATTGCAAGGTGCAATTCTGAAATTTTTTGCTTTTTCCTGCTAATCCTAGCATGATAAAGAAGATTCAAAGAGAGTGAGATGCCAGCTCCTTTCATTCAGTCAGTAGCTTCAAACATTTCTGGTATATGAATAACATGATGTTTTTCAGTGGCAAAAATCAATGAATATTGTAAATGCACAAACAGTAATATCTCCACATTGCAAGGTGCAATTCTGAAATTTTTTGCTTTTTACTGCTAATCCTAGCATGATAAAGAAGATTCAAAGAGAGTGAGATGCCAGCTCCTTTCATTCAGTCAGTAGCTTCAAACATTTCTGGACGTTTTTCAATGGCAAAAATCAATGAATATTGTAAATGCACAAACAGTAATATCTCCACATTGCAAGGTGCAATTCTGAAATTTTTTGCTTTTTCCTGCTAATCCTAGCATGATAAAGAAGATTCAAAGAGAGTGAGATGCCAGCTCCTTTCATTCAGTCAGTAGCTTCAAACATTTCTGGTATATGAATAACATGATGTTTTTCAATGGCAAAAATCAATGAATATTGTAAATGCACAAACAGTAATATCTCCACATTGCAAGGTGCAATTCTGAAATTTTTTGCTTTTTCCTGCTAATCCTAGCATGATAAAGAAGATTCAAAGAGAGTGAGATGCCAGCTCCTTTCATTCAGTCAGTAGCTTCAAACATTTCTGGTATATGAATAACATGATGTTTTTCAATGGCAAAAATCAATGAATATTGTAAATGCACAAACAGTAATATCTCCACATTGCAAGGTGCAATTCTGAAATTTTTTGCTTTTTCCTGCTAATCCTAGCATGATAAAGAAGATTCAAAGAGAGTGAGATGCCAGCTCCTTTCATTCAGTCAGTAGCTTCAAACATTTCTGGACGTTTTTCAATGGCAAAAATCAATGAATATTGTAAATGCACAAACAGTAATATCTCCACATTGCAAGGTGCAATTCTGAAATTTTTTGCTTTTTCCTGCTAATCCTAGCATGATAAAGAAGATTCAAAGAGAGTGAGATGCCAGCTCCTTTCATTCAGTCAGTAGCTTCAAACATTTCTGGTATATGAATAACATGATGTTTTTCAATGGCAAAAATCAATGAATATTGTAAATGCACAAACAGTAATATCTCCACATTGCAAGGTGCAATTCTGAAATTTTTTGCTTTTTCCTGCTAATCCTAGCATGATAAAGAAGATTCAAAGAGAGTGAGATGCCAGCTCCTTTCATTCAGTCAGTAGCTTCAAACATTTCTGGACGTTTTTCAATGGCAAAAATCAATGAATATTGTAAATGCACAAACAGTAATATCTCCACATTGCAAGGTGCAATTCTGAAATTTTTTGCTTTTTCCTGCTAATCCTAGCATGATAAAGAAGATTCAAAGAGAGTGAGATGCCAGCTCCTTTCATTCAGTCAGTAGCTTCAAACATTTCTGGACGTTTTTCAATGGCAAAAATCAATGAATATTGTAAATGCACAAACAGTAATATCTCCACATTGCAAGGTGCAATTCTGAAATTTTTGCTTTTTCCTGCTAATCCTAGCATGATAAAGAAGATTCAAAGAGAGTGAGATGCCAGCTCCTTTCATTCAGTCAGTAGCTTCAAACATTTCTGGTATATGAATAACATGATGTTTTTCAATGGCAAAAATCAATGAATATTGTAAATGCACAAACAGTAATATCTCCACATTGCAAGGTGCAATTCTGAAAATTTTTGCTTTTTCCTGCTAATCCTAGCATGATAAAGAAGATTCAAAGAGAGTGAGATGCCAGCTCCTTTCATTCAGTCAGTAGCTTCAAACATTTCTGGTATATGAATAACATGATGTTTTTCAATGGCAAAAATCAATGAATATTGTAAATGCACAAACAGTAATATCTCCACATTGCAAGGTGCAATTCTGAAATTTTTGCTTTTTCCTGCTAATCCTAGCATGATAAAGAAGATTCAAAGAGAGTGAGATGCCAGCTCCTTTCATTCAGTCAGTAGCTTCAAACATTTCTGGTATATGAATAACATGATGTTTTTCAATGGCAAAAATCAATGAATATTGTAAATGCACAAACAGTAATATCTCCACATTGCAAGGTGCAATTCTGAAATTTTTTGCTTTTTCCTGCTAATCCTAGCATGATAAAGAAGATTCAAAGAGAGTGAGATGCCAGCTCCTTTCATTCAGTCAGTAGCTTCAAACATTTCTGGACGTTTTTCAATGGCAAAAATCAATGAATATTGTAAATGCACAAACAGTAATATCTCCACATTGCAAGGTGCAATTCTGAAATTTTTTGCTTTTT
The DNA here is from genome assembly GCF_046119375.1 of Phyllobates terribilis. Classification (NCBI taxonomy): domain Eukaryota; kingdom Metazoa; phylum Chordata; class Amphibia; order Anura; family Dendrobatidae; genus Phyllobates; species Phyllobates terribilis. Next base: position 15,608 of record NW_027371875.1, read on the forward strand.
CCTGCTAATCCTAGCATGATAAAGAAGATTCAAAGAGAGTGAGATGCCAGCTCCTTTCATTCAGTCAGTAGCTTCAAACATTTCTGGACGTTTTTCAATGGCAAAAATCAATGAATATTGTAAATGCACAAACAGTAATATCTCCACATTGCAAGGTGCAATTCTGAAATTTTTTGCTTTTTCCTGCTAATCCTAGCATGATAAAGAAGATTCAAAGAGAGTGAGATGCCAGCTCCTTTCATTCAGTCAGTAGCTTCAAACATTTCTGGTATATGAATAACATGATGTTTTTCAATGGCAAAAATCAATGAATATTGTAAATGCACAAACAGTAATATCTCCACATTGCAAGGTGCAATTCTGAAAATTTTTGCTTTTTCCTGCTAATCCTAGCATGATAAAGAAGATTCAAAGAGAGTGAGATGCCAGCTCCTTTCATTCAGTCAGTAGCTTCAAACATTTCTGGACGTTTTTCAATGGCAAAAATCAATGAATATTGTAAATGCACAAACAGTAATATCTCCACATTGCAAGGTGCAATTCTGAAATTTTTTGCTTTTTCCTGCTAATCCTAGCATGATAAAGAAGATTCAAAGAGAGTGAGATGCCAGCTCCTTTCATTCAGTCAGTAGCTTCAAACATTTCTGGTATATGAATAACATGATGTTTTTCAATGGCAAAAATCAATGAATATTGTAAATGCACAAACAGTAATATCTCCACATTGCAAGGTGCAATTCTGAAATTTTTTGCTTTTTCCTGCTAATCCTAGCATGATAAAGAAGATTCAAAGAGAGTGAGATGCCAGCTCCTTTCATTCAGTCAGTAGCTTCAAACATTTCTGGTATATGAATAACATGATGTTTTTCAATGGCAAAAATCAATGAATATTGTAAATGCACAAACAGTAATATCTCCACATTGCAAGGTGCAATTCTGAAAATTTTTGCTTTTTCCTGCTAATCCTAGCATGATAAAGAAGATTCAAAGAGAGTGAGATGCCAGCTCCTTTCATTCAGTCAGTAGCTTCAAACATTTCTGGTATATGAATAACATGATGTTTTTCAATGGCAAAAATCAATGAATATTGTAAATGCACAAACAGTAATATCTCCACATTGCAAGGTGCAATTCTGAAATTTTTTGCTTTTTCCTGCTAATCCTAGCATGATAAAGAAGATTCAAAGAGAGTGAGATGCCAGCTCCTTTCATTCAGTCAGTAGCTTCAAACATTTCTGGTATATGAATAACATGATGTTTTTCAATGGCAAAAATCAATGAATATTGTAAATGCACAAACAGTAATATCTCCACATTGCAAGGTGCAATTCTGAAATTTTTTGCTTTTTCCTGCTAATCCTAGCATGATAAAGAAGATTCAAAGAGAGTGAGATGCCAGCTCCTTTCATTCAGTCAGTAGCTTCAAACATTTCTGGACGTTTTTCAATGGCAAAAATCAATGAATATTGTAAATGCACAAACAGTAATATCTCCACATTGCAAGGTGCAATTCTGAAATTTTTTGCTTTTTCCTGCTAATCCTAGCATGATAAAGAAGATTCAAAGAGAGTGAGATGCCAGCTCCTTTCATTCAGTCAGTAGCTTCAAACATTTCTGGACGTTTTTCAATGGCAAAAATCAATGAATATTGTAAATGCACAAACAGTAATATCTCCACATTGCAAGGTGCAATTCTGAAATTTTTTGCTTTTTCCTGCTAATCCTAGCATGATAAAGAAGATTCAAAGAGAGTGAGATGCCAGCTCCTTTCATTCAGTCAGTAGCTTCAAACATTTCTGGTATATGAATAACATGATGTTTTTCAATGGCAAAAATCAATGAATATTGTAAATGCACAAACAGTAATATCTCCACATTGCAAGGTGCAATTCTGAAAATTTTTGCTTTTTCCTGCTAATCCTAGCATGATAAAGAAGATTCAAAGAGAGTGAGATGCCAGCTCCTTTCATTCAGTCAGTAGCTTCAAACATTTCTGGACGTTTTTCAATGGCAAAAATCAATGAATATTGTAAATGCACAAACAGTAATATCTCCACATTGCAAGGTGCAATTCTGAAATTTTTTGCTTTTTCCTGCTAATCCTAGCATGATAAAGAAGATTCAAAGAGAGTGAGATGCCAGCTCCTTTCATTCAGTCAGTAGCTTCAAACATTTCTGGTATATGAATAACATGATGTTTTTCAATGGCAAAAATCAATGAATATTGTAAATGCACAAACAGTAATATCTCCACATTGCAAGGTGCAATTCTGAAATTTTTTGCTTTTTCCTGCTAATCCTAGCATGATAAAGAAGATTCAAAGAGAGTGAGATGCCAGCTCCTTTCATTCAGTCAGTAGCTTCAAACATTTCTGGACGTTTTTCAATGGCAAAAATCAATGAATATTGTAAATGCACAAACAGTAATATCTCCACATTGCAAGGTGCAATTCTGAAATTTTTTGCTTTTTCCTGTTAATCCTAGCATGATAAAGAAGACTCAAAGAGAGTGAGATGCCAGCTCCTTTCATTCAGTCAGTAGCTTCAAACATTTCTGGACGTTTTTCAATGGCAAAAATCAATGAATATTGTAAATGCACAAACAGTAATATCTCCACATTGCAAGGTGCAATTCTGAAATTTTTTGCTTTTTCCTGCTAATCCTAGCATGATAAAGAAGATTCAAAGAGAGTGAGATGCCAGCTCCTTTCATTCAGTCAGTAGCTTCAAACATTTCTGGACGTTTTTCAATGGCAAAAATCAATGAATATTGTAAATGCACAAACAGTAATATCTCCACATTGCAAGGTACAATTCTGAATTTTTTTGCTTTTTCCTGCTAATCCTAGCATGATAAAGAAGATTCAAAGAGAGTGAGATGCCAGCTCCTTTCATTCAGTCAGTAGCTTCAAACATTTCTGGTATATGAATAACATGATGTTTTTCAATGGCAAAAATCAATGAATATTGTAAATGCACAAACAGTAATATCTCCACATTGCAAGGTGCAATTCTGAAATTTTTTGCTTTTTCCTGCTAATCCTAGCATGATAAAGAAGATTCAAAGAGAGTGAGATGCCAGCTCCTTTCATTCAGTCAGTAGCTTCAAACATTTCTGGACGTTTTTCAATGGCAAAAATCAATGAATATTGTAAATGCACAAACAGTAATATCTCCACATTGCAAGGTGCAATTCTGAAATTTTTTGCTTTTTCCTGCTAATCCTAGCATGATAAAGAAGATTCAAAGAGAGTGAGATGCCAGCTCCTTTCATTCAGTCAGTAGCTTCAAACATTTCTGGACATTTTTCAATGGCAAAAATCAATGAATATTGTAAATGCACAAACAGTAATATCTCCACATTGCAAGGTGCAATTCTGAAATTTTTTGCTTTTTCCTGCTAATCCTAGCATGATAAAGAAGATTCAAAGAGAGTGAGATGCCAGCTCCTTTCATTCAGTCAGTAGCTTCAAACATTTCTGGTATATGAATAACATGATGTTTTTCAATGGCAAAAATCAATGAATATTGTAAATGCACAAACAGTAATATCTCCACATTGCAAGGTGCAATTCTGAAATTTTTTGCTTTTTACTGCTAATCCTAGCATGATAAAGAAGATTCAAAGAGAGTGAGATGCCAGCTCCTTTCATTCAGTCAGTAGCTTCAAACATTTCTGGACGTTTTTCAATGGCAAAAATCAATGAATATTGTAAATGCACAAACAGTAATATCTCCACATTGCAAGGTGCAATTCTGAAACGTTTTGCTTTTTCCTGCTAATCCTAGCATGATAAAGAAGATTCAAAGAGAGTGAGATGCCAGCTCCTTTCATTCAGTCAGTAGCTTAAAACATTTCTGGTATATGAATAACATGATGTTTTTCAATGGCAAAAATCAATGAATATTGTAAATGCACAAACAGTAATATCTCCACATTGCAAGGTGCAATTCTGAAATTTTTTGCTTTTTCCTGCTAATCCTAGCATGATAAAGAAGATTCAAAGAGAGTGAGATGCCAGCTCCTTTCATTCAGTCAGTAGCTTCAAACATTTCTGGTATATGAATAACATGATGTTTTTCAATGGCAAAAATCAATGAATATTGTAAATGCACAAACAGTAATATCTCCACATTGCAAGGTGCAATTCTGAAATTTTTTGCTTTTTCCTGCTAATCCTAGCATGATAAAGAAGATTCAAAGAGAGTGAGATGCCAGCTCCTTTCATTCAGTCAGTAGCTTCAAACATTTCTGGACGTTTTTCAATGGCAAAAATCAATGAATATTGTAAATGCACAAACAGTAATATCTCCACATTGCAAGGTGCAATTCTGAAATTTTTTGCTTTTTCCTGCTAATCCTAGCATGATAAAGAAGATTCAAAGAGAGTGAGATGCCAGCTCCTTTCATTCAGTCAGTAGCTTCAAACATTTCTGGTATATGAATAACATGATGTTTTTCAATGGCAAAAATCAATGAATATTGTAAATGCACAAACAGTAATATCTCCACATTGCAAGGTGCAATTCTGAAATTTTTTGCTTTTTCCTGCTAATCCTAGCATGATAAAGAAGATTCAAAGAGAGTGAGATGCCAGCTCCTTTCATTCAGTCAGTAGCTTCAAACATTTCTGGAAGTTTTTCAATGGCAAAAATCAATGAATATTGTAAATGCACAAACAGTAATATCTCCACATTGCAAGGTGCAATTCTGAAATTTTTTGCTTTTTCCTGCTAATCCTAGCATGATAAAGAAGATTCAAAGAGAGTGAGATGCCAGCTCCTTTCATTCAGTCAGTAGCTTCAAACATTTCTGGTATATGAATAACATGTTTTTCAATGGCAAAAATCAATGAATATTGTAAATGCACAAACAGTAATATCTCCACATTGCAAGGTGCAATTCTGAAATTTTTTGCTTTTTCCTGCTAATCCTAGCATGATAAAGAATATTCAAAGAGAGTGAGATGCCAGCTCCTTTCATTCAGTCAGTAGCTTCAAACATTTCTGGACGTTTTTCAATGGCAAAAATCAATGAATATTGTAAATGCACAAACAGTAATATCTCCACATTGCAAGGTGCAATTCTGAAATTTTTTGCTTTTTCCTGCTAATCCTAGCATGATAAAGAAGATTCAAAGAGAGTGAGATGCCAGCTCCTTTCATTCAGTCAGTAGCTTCAAACATTTCTGGTATATGAATAACATGATGTTTTTCAATGGCAAAAATCAATGAATATTGTAAATGGACAAACAGTAATATCTCCACATTGCAAGGTGCAATTCTGAAATTTTTTGCTTTTTCCTGCTAATCCTAGCATGATAAAGAAGATTCAAAGAGAGTGAGATGCCAGCTCCTTTCATTCAGTCAGTAGCTTCAAACATTTCTGGACGTTTTTCAATGGCAAAAATCAATGAATATTGTAAATGCACAAACAGTAATATCTCCACATTGCAAGGTGCAATTCTGAAATTTTTTGCTTTTTCCTGCTAATCCTAGCATGATAAAGAAGATTCAAAGAGAGTGAGATGCCAGCTCCTTTCATTCAGTCAGTAGCTTCAAACATTTCTGGTATATGAATAACATGATGTTTTTCAATGGCAAAAATCAATGAATATTGTAAATGCACAAACAGTAATATCTCCACATTGCAAGGTGCAATTCTGAAATTTTTTGCTTTTTCCTGCTAATCCTAGCATGATAAAGAAGATTCAAAGAGAGTGAAATGCCAGCTCCTTTCATTTAGTCAGTAGCTTCAAACATTTCTGGACGTTTTTCAATGGCAAAAATCAATGAATATTGTAAATGCACAAACAGTAATATCTCCACATTGCAAGGTGCAATTCTGAAATTTTTTGCTTTTTCCTGCTAATCCTAGCATGATAAAGAAGATTCAAAGAGAGTGAGATGCCAGCTCCTTTCATTCAGTCA
>NW_027371876.1:0-21517 GCF_046119375.1 Phyllobates terribilis
TTTCCTGCTAATCCTAGCATGATAAAGAAGATTCAAAGAGAGTGAGATGCCAGCTCCTTTCATTCAGTCAGTAGCTTCAAACATTTCTGGTATATGAAAAACATGTTTTTCAATGGCAAAAATCAATGAATATTGTAAATGCACAAACAGTAATATCTCCACATTGCAAGGTGCAATTCTGAAATTTTTTGCTTTTTCCTGCTAATCCTAGCATGATAAAGAAGATTCAAAGGAGTGAGATGCCAGCTCCTTTCATTCAGTCAGTAGCTTCAAACATTTCTGTATATGAAAAAACTAGTTTTTCAATGGCAAAAATCAATGAATATTGTAAATGCACAAACAGTAATATCTCCACATTGCAAGGTGCAATTCTGAAATTTTTTGCTTTTTCCTGTTAATCCTAGCATGATAAAGAAGATTCAAAGAGAGTGAGATGCCAGCTCCTTTCATTCAGTCAGTAGCTTCAAACATTTCTGGTATATGAAAAACATGTTTTTCAATGGCAAAAATCAATGAATATTGTAAATGCACAAACAGTAATATCTCCACATTGCAAGGTGCAATTCTGAAATTTTTTGCTTTTTCCTGCTAATCCTAGCATGATAAAGAAGATTCAAAGAGTGAGATGCCAGCTCCTTTCATTCAGTCAGTAGCTTCAAACATTTCTGGTATATGAAAAACATGTTTTTCAATGGCAAAAATCAATGAATATTGTAAATGCACAAACAGTAATATCTCCACATTGCAAGGTGCAATTCTGAAATTTTTTGCTTTTTCCTGCTAATCCTAGCATGATAAAGAAGATTCAAAGAGAGTGAGATGCCAGCTCCTTTCATTCAGTCAGTAGCTTCAAACATTTCTGGTATATGAAAACACTGTTTTTCAATGGCAAAAATCAATGAATATTGTAAATGCACAAACAGTAATATCTCTCACATTGCAAGGTGCAATTCTGAAATTTTTGCTTTTTCCTGTTAATCCTAGCATGATAAAGAAGATTCAAAAGAGAGTGAGATGCCAGCTCCTTTCATTCAGTCAGTAGCTTCAAACATTTCTGGTATATGAAAAACATGTTTTTCAATGGCAAAAATCAATGAATATTGTAAATGCACAAACAGTAATATCTCCACATTGCAAGGTGCAATTCTGAAATTTTTTGCTTTTTCCTGCTAATCCTAGCATGATAAAGAAGATTCAAAGAGAGTGAGATGCCAGCTCCTTTCATTCAGTCAGTAGCTTCAAACATTTCTGGTATATGAAAAACATGTTTTTCAATGGCAAAAATCAATGAATATTGTAAATGCACAAACAGTAATATCTCCACATTGCAGGTGCAATTCTGAAATTTTTTGCTTTTTCCTGCTAATCCTAGCATGATAAAGAAGATTCAAAGAGAGTGAGATGCCAGCTCCTTTCATTCAGTCAGTAGCTTCAATCATTTCTGGACGTTTTTCAATGGCAAAAATCAATGAATATTGTAAATGCACAAACAGTAATATCTCCACATTGCAAGGTGCAATTCTGAAATTTTTTGCTTTTTCCTGTTAATCCTAGCATGATAAAGAAGATTCAAAGAGAGTGAGATGCCAGCTCCTTTCATTCAGTCAGTAGCTTCAAACATTTCTGGTATATGAAAAACATGTTTTTCAATGGCAAAAATCAATGAATATTGTAAATGCACAAACAGTAATATCTCCACATTGCAAGGTGCAATTCTGAAATTTTTTGCTTTTTCCTGCTAATCCTAGCATGATAAAGAAGATTCAAAGAGTGAGATGCCAGCTCCTTTCATTCAGTCAGTAGCTTCAAACATTTCTGGTATATGAAAAACATGTTTTTCAATGGCAAAAATCAATGAATATTGTAAATGCACAAACAGTAATATCTCCACATTGCAAGGTGCAATTCTGAAATTTTTTGCTTTTTCCTGCTAATCCTAGCATGATAAAGAAGATTCAAAGAGAGTGAGATGCCAGCTCCTTTCATTCAGTCAGTAGCTTCAAACATTTCTGGATATGAAAAACGTTTTTCAATGGCAAAAATCAATGAATATTGTAAATGCACAAACAGTAATATCTCCACATTGCAAGGTGCAATTCTGAAATTTTTTGCTTTTTCCTGTTAATCCTAGCATGATAAAGAAGATTCAAAGAGAGTGAGATGCCAGCTCCTTTCATTCAGTCAGTAGCTTCAAACATTTCTGGTATATGAAAAACATGTTTTTCAATGGCAAAAATCAATGAATATTGTAAATGCACAAACAGTAATATCTCCACATTGCAAGGTGCAATTCTGCAATTTTTTGCTTTTTCCTGCTAATCCTAGCATGATAAAGAAGATTCAAAGAGAGTGAGATGCCAGCTCCTTTCATTCAGTCAGTAGCTTCAAACATTTCTGGTATATGAAAAACATGTTTTTCAATGGCAAAAATCAATGAATATTGTAAATGCACAAACAGTAATATCTCCACATTGCAAGGTGCAATTCTGAAATTTTTTGCTTTTTCCTGCTAATCCTAGCATGATAAAGAAGATTCAAAGAGTGAGATGCCAGCTCCTTTCATTCAGTCAGTAGCTTCAAACATTTCTGGTATATGAAAAACATGTTTTTCAATGGCAAAAATCAATGAATATTGTAAATGCACAAACAGTAATATCTCCACATTGCAAGGTGCAATTCTGAAATTTTTTGCTTTTTCCTGCTAATCCTAGCATGATAAAGAAGATTCAAAGAGAGTGAGATGCCAGATAAAGAAGATTCAAAGAGAGTGAGATGCCAGCTCCTTTCATTCAGTCAGTAGCTTCAAACATTTCTGGACGTTTTTCAATGGCAAAAATCAATGAATATTGTAAATGCACAAACAGTAATATCTCCACATTGCAAGGTGCAATTCTGAAATTTTTTGCTTTTTCCTGTTAATCCTAGCATGATAAAGAAGATTCAAAGAGAGTGAGATGCCAGCTCCTTTCATTCAGTCAGTAGCTTCAAACATTTCTGGTATATGAAAAACATGTTTTTCAATGGCAAAAATCAATGAATATTGTAAATGCACAAACAGTAATATCTCCACATTGCAAGGTGCAATTCTGAAATTTTTTGCTTTTTCCTGCTAATCCTAGCATGATAAAGAAGATTCAAAGAGTGAGATGCCAGCTCCTTTCATTCAGTCAGTAGCTTCAAACATTTCTGGTATATGAAAAACATGTTTTTCAATGGCAAAAATCAATGAATATTGTAAATGCACAAACAGTAATATCTCCACATTGCAAGGTGCAATTCTGAAATTTTTTGCTTTTTCCTGCTAATCCTAGCATGATAAAGAAGATTCAAAGAGAGTGAGATGCCAGCTCCTTTCATTCAGTTTTCTGGACGTTTTTCAATGGCAAAAATCAATGAATATTGTAAATGCACAAACAGTAATATCTCCACATTGCAAGGTGCAATTCTGAAATTTTTTGCTTTTTCCTGTTAATCCTAGCATGATAAAGAAGTTCAAAGAGAGTGAGATGCCAGCTCCTTTCATTCAGTCAGTAGCTTCAAACATTTCTGGTATATGAAAAACATGTTTTTCAATGGCAAAAATCAATGAATATTGTAAATGCACAAACAGTAATATCTCCACATTGCAAGGTGCAATTCTGAAATTTTTTGCTTTTTCCTGCTAATCCTAGCATGATAAAGAAGATTCAAAGAGAGTGAGATGCCAGCTCCTTTCATTCAGTCAGTAGCTTCAAACATTTCTGGTATATGAAAAACATGTTTTTCAATGGCAAAAATCAATGAATATTGTAAATGCACAAACAGTAATATCTCCACATTGCAAGGTGCAATTCTGAAATTTTTTGCTTTTTCCTGCTAATCCTAGCATGATAAAGAAGATTCAAAGAGAGTGAGATGCCAGCTCCTTTCATTCAGTCAGTAGCTTCAATCATTTCTGGACGTTTTTCAATGGCAAAAATCAATGAATATTGTAAATGCACAAACAGTAATATCTCCACATTGCAAGGTGCAATTCTGAAATTTTTTGCTTTTTCCTGTTAATCCTAGCATGATAAAGAAGATTCAAAGAGAGTGAGATGCCAGCTCCTTTCATTCAGTCAGTAGCTTCAAACATTTCTGGTATATGAAAAACATGTTTTTCAATGGCAAAAATCAATGAATATTGTAAATGCACAAACAGTAATATCTCCACATTGCAAGGTGCAATTCTGAAATTTTTTGCTTTTTCCTGCTAATCCTAGCATGATAAAGAAGATTCAAAGAGTGAGATGCCAGCTCCTTTCATTCAGTCAGTAGCTTCAAACATTTCTGGTATATGAAAAACATGTTTTTCAATGGCAAAAATCAATGAATATTGTAAATGCACAAACAGTAATATCTCCACATTGCAAGGTGCAATTCTGAAATTTTTTGCTTTTTCCTGCTAATCCTAGCATGATAAAGAAGATTCAAAGAGAGTGAGATGCCAGCTCCTTTCATTCAGTCAGTAGCTTCAAACATTTCTGGACGTTTTTCAATGGCAAAAATCAATGAATATTGTAAATGCACAAACAGTAATATCTCCACATTGCAAGGTGCAATTCTGAAATTTTTTGCTTTTTCCTGTTAATCCTAGCATGATAAAGAAGATTCAAAGAGAGTGAGATGCCAGCTCCTTTCATTCAGTCAGTAGCTTCAAACATTTCTGGTATATGAAAAACATGTTTTTCAATGGCAAAAATCAATGAATATTGTAAATGCACAAACAGTAATATCTCCACATTGCAAGGTGCAATTCTGAAATTTTTTGCTTTTTCCTGTTAATCCTAGCATGATAAAGAAGATTCAAAGAGAGTGAGATGCCAGCTCCTTTCATTCAGTCAGTAGCTTCAAACATTTCTGGTATATGAAAAACATGTTTTTCAATGGCAAAAATCAATGAATATTGTAAATGCACAAACAGTAATATCTCCACATTGCAAGGTGCAATTCTGAAATTTTTTGCTTTTTCCTGCTAATCCTAGCATGATAAAGAAGATTCAAAGAGAGTGAGATGCCAGCTCCTTTCATTCAGTCAGTAGCTTCAAACATTTCTGGTATATGAAAAACATGTTTTTCAATGGCAAAATCAATGAATATTGTAAATGCACAAACAGTAATATCTCCACATTGCAAGGTGCAATTCTGAAATTTTTTGCTTTTTCCTGCTAATCCTAGCATGATAAAGAAGATTCAAAGAGTGAGATGCCAGCTCCTTTCATTCAGTCAGTAGCTTCAAACATTTCTGGTATATGAAAAACATGTTTTTCAATGGCAAAAATCAATGAATATTGTAAATGCACAAACAGTAATATCTCCACATTGCAAGGTGCAATTCTGAAATTTTTTGCTTTTTCCTGCTAATCCTAGCATGATAAAGAAGATTCAAAGAGAGTGAGATGCCAGCTCCTTTCATTCAGTCAGTAGCTTCAAACATTTCTGGACGTTTTTCAATGGCAAAAATCAATGAATATTGTAAATGCACAAACAGTAATATCTCCACATTGCAAGGTGCAATTCTGAAATTTTTTGCTTTTTCCTGTTAATCCTAGCATGATAAAGAAGATTCAAAGAGAGTGAGATGCCAGCTCCTTTCATTCAGTCAGTAGCTTCAAACATTTCTGGTATATGAAAAACATGTTTTTCAATGGCAAAAATCAATGAATATTGTAAATGCACAAACAGTAATATTCCACATTGCAAGGTGCAATTCTGAAATTTTTTGCTTTTTCCTGCTAATCCTAGCATGATAAAGAAGATTCAAAGAGAGTGAGATGCCAGCTCCTTTCATTCAGTCAGTAGCTTCAAACATTTCTGGTATATGAAAAACATGTTTTTCAATGGCAAAAATCAATGAATATTGTAAATGCACAAACAGTAATATCTCCACATTGCAAGGTGCAATTCGGAAATTCTTTGCTTTTTCCTGCTAATCCTAGCATGATAAAGAAGATTCAAAGAGAGTGAGATGCCAGCTCCTTTCATTCAGTCAGTAGCTTCAAACATTTCTGGTATATGAAAAACATGTTTTTCAATGGCAAAAATCAATGAATATTGTAAATGCACAAACAGTAATATCTCCACATTGCAAGGTGCAATTCTGAAATTTTTTGCTTTTTCCTGCTAATCCTAGCATGATAAAGAAGATTCAAAGAGAGTGAGATGCCAGCTCCTTTCATTCAGTCAGTAGCTTCAAACATTTCTGGTATATGAAAACGAAAAACAATGTTTTCAATGGCAAAAATCAATGAATATTGTAAATGCACAAACAGTAATATCTCCACATTGCAAGGTGCAATTCGGAAATTCTTTGCTTTTTCCTGCTAATCCTAGCATGATAAAGAAGATTCAAAGAGAGTGAGATGCCAGCTCCTTTCATTCAGTCAGTAGCTTCAAACATTTCTGGTATATGAAAAACATGTTTTTCAATGGCAAAAATCAATGAATATTGTAAATGCACAAACAGTAATATCTCCACATTGCAAGGTGCAATTCTGCAATTTTTTGCTTTTTCCTGTTAATCCTAGCATGATAAAGAAGATTCAAAGAGAGTGAGATGCCAGCTCCTTTCATTCAGTCAGTAGCTTCAAACATTTCTGGTATATGAAAAACATGTTTTTCAATGGCAAAAATCAATGAATATTGTAAATGCACAAACAGTAATATCTCCACATTGCAAGGTGCAATTCTGAAATTTTTTGCTTTTTCCTGCTAATCCTAGCATGATAAAGAAGATTCAAAGAGTGAGATGCCAGCTCCTTTCATTCAGTCAGTAGCTTCAAACATTTCTGGTATATGAAAAACATGTTTTTCAATGGCAAAAATCAATGAATATTGTAAATGCACAAACAGTAAAGGTGCAATTCTGAAATTTTTTGCTTTTTCCTGCTAATCCTAGCATGATAAAGAAGATTCAAAGAGAGTGAGATGCCAGCTCCTTTCATTCAGTCAGTAGCTTCAAACATTTCTGGATGTTTTTCAATGGCAAAAATCAATGAATATTGTAAATGCACAAACAGTAATATCTCCACATTGCAAGGTGCAATTCTGAAATTTTTTGCTTTTTCCTGTTAATCCTAGCATGATAAAGAAGATTCAAAGAGAGTGAGATGCCAGCTCCTTTCATTCAGTCAGTAGCTTCAAACATTTCTGGTATATGAAAAACATGTTTTTCAATGGCAAAAATCAATGAATATTGTAAATGCACAAACAGTAATATCTCCACATTGCAAGGTGCAATTCTGAAATTTTTTGCTTTTTCCTGCTAATCCTAGCATGATAAAGAAGATTCAAAGAGTGAGATGCCAGCTCCTTTCATTCAGTCAGTAGCTTCAAACATTTCTGGTATATGAAAAACATGTTTTTCAATGGCAAAAATCAATGAATATTGTAAATGCACAAACAGTAATATCTCCACATTGCAAGGTGCAATTCTGAAATTTTTTGCTTTTTCCTGCTAATCCTAGCATGATAAAGAAGATTCAAAGAGAGTGAGATGCCAGCTCCTTTCATTCAGTCAGTAGCTTCAAACATTTCTGGACGTTTTTCAATGGCAAAAATCAATGAATATTGTAAATGCACAAACAGTAATATCTCCACATTGCAAGGTGCAATTCTGAAATTTTTTGCTTTTTCCTGTTAATCCTAGCATGATAAAGAAGTTTCAAAGAGAGTGAGATGCCAGCTCCTTTCATTCAGTCAGTAGCTTCAAACATTTCTGGTATATGAAAAACATGTTTTTCAATGGCAAAAATCAATGAATATTGTAAATGCACAAACAGTAATATCTCCACATTGCAAGGTGCAATTCTGAAATTTTTTGCTTTTTCCTGCTAATCCTAGCATGATAAAGAAGATTCAAAGAGAGTGAGATGCCAGCTCCTTTCATTCAGTCAGTAACTTCAAACATTTCTGGTATATGAAAAACATGTTTTTCAATGGCAAAAATCAATGAATATTGTAAATGCACAAACAGTAATATCTCCACATTGCAAGGTGCAATTCTGAAATTTTTGCTTTTTCCTGCTAATCCTAGCATGATAAAGAAGATTCAAAGAGAGTGAGATGCCAGCTCCTTTCATTCAGTCAGTAGCTTCAATCATTTCTGGTATATGAAAAACATGTTTTCAATGGCAAAAATCAATGAATATTGTAAATGCACAAACAGTAATATCTCCACATTGCAAGGTGCAATTCTGAAATTTTTTGCTTTTTCCTGTTAATCCTAGCATGATAAAGAAGATTCAAAGAGAGTGAGATGCCAGCTCCTTTCATTCAGTCAGTAGCTTCAAACATTTCTGGTATATGAAAAACATGTTTTTCAATGGCAAAAATCAATGAATATTGTAAATGCACAAACAGTAATATCTCCACATTGCAAGGTGCAATTCTGAAATTTTTTGCTTTTTCCTGCTAATCCTAGCATGATAAAGAAGATTCAAAGAGTGAGATGCCAGCTCCTTTCATTCAGTCAGTAGCTTCAAACATTTCTGGTATATGAAAAACATGTTTTTCAATGGCAAAAATCAATGAATATTGTAAATGCACAAACAGTAATATCTCCACATTGCAAGGTGCAATTCTGAAATTTTTTGCTTTTTCCTGCTAATCCTAGCATGATAAAGAAGATTCAAAGAGAGTGAGATGCCAGCTCCTTTCATTCAGTCAGTAGCTTCAAACATTTCTGGACGTTTTTCAATGGCAAAAATCAATGAATATTGTAAATGCACAAACAGTAATATCTCCACATTGCAAGGTGCAATTCTGAAATTTTTTGCTTTTTCCTGTTAATCCTAGCATGATAAAGAAGATTCAAAGAGAGTGAGATGCCAGCTCCTTTCATTCAGTCAGTAGCTTCAAACATTTCTGGTATATGAAAAACATGTTTTTCAATGGCAAAAATCAATGAATATTGTAAATGCACAAACAGTAATATCTCCACATTGCAAGGTGCAATTCTGAAATTTTTTGCTTTTTCCTGTTAATCCTAGCATGATAAAGAAGATTCAAAGAGAGTGAGATGCCAGCTCCTTTCATTCAGTCAGTAGCTTCAAACATTTCTGGTATATGAAAAACATGTTTTTCAATGGCAAAAATCAATGAATATTGTAAATGCACAAACAGTAATATCTCCACATTGCAAGGTGCAATTCTGAAATTTTTTGCTTTTTCCTGCTAATCCTAGCATGATAAAGAAGATTCAAAGAGAGTGAGATGCCAGCTCCTTTCATTCAGTCAGTAGCTTCAAACATTTCTGGTATATGAAAACATGTTTTTCAATGGCAAAAATCAATGAATATTGTAAATGCACAAACAGTAATATCTCCACATTGCAAGGTGCAATTCTGAAATTTTTTGCTTTTTCCTGCTAATCCTAGCATGATAAAGAAGATTCAAAGAGTGAGATGCCAGCTCCTTTCATTCAGTCAGTAGCTTCAAACATTTCTGGTATATGAAAAACATGTTTTTCAATGGCAAAAATCAATGAATATTGTAAATGCACAAACAGTAATATCTCCACATTGCAAGGTGCAATTCTGAAATTTTTTGCTTTTTCCTGCTAATCCTAGCATGATAAAGAAGATTCAAAGAGAGTGAGATGCCAGCTCCTTTCATTCAGTCAGTAGCTTCAAACATTTCTGGACGTTTTTCAATGGCAAAAATCAATGAATATTGTAAATGCACAAACAGTAATATCTCCACATTGCAAGGTGCAATTCTGAAATTTTTGCTTTTTCCTGTTAATCCTAGCATGATAAAGAAGATTCAAAGAGAGTGAGATGCCAGCTCCTTTCATTCAGTCAGTAGCTTCAAACATTTCTGGTATATGAAAAACATGTTTTTCAATGGCAAAAATCAATGAATATTGTAAATGCACAAACAGTAATATTTCCACATTGCAAGGTGCAATTCTGAAATTTTTTGCTTTTTCCTGCTAATCCTAGCATGATAAAGAAGATTCAAAGAGAGTGAGATGCCAGCTCCTTTCATTCAGTCAGTAGCTTCAAACATTTCTGGTATATGAAAAACATGTTTTTCAATGGCAAAAATCAATGAATATTGTAAATGCACAAACAGTAATATCTCCACATTGCAAGGTGCAATTCGGAAATTCTTTGCTTTTTCCTGCTAATCCTAGCATGATAAAGAAGATTCAAAGAGAGTGAGATGCCAGCTCCTTTCATTCAGTCAGTAGCTTCAAACATTTCTGGTATATGAAAAACATGTTTTTCAATGGCAAAAATCAATGAATATTGTAAATGCACAAACAGTAATATCTCCACATTGCAAGGTGCAATTCTGAAATTTTTTGCTTTTTCCTGCTAATCCTAGCATGATAAAGAAGATTCAAAGAGAGTGAGATGCCAGCTCCTTTCATTCAGTCAGTAGCTTCAAACATTTCTGGTATAGGGACGTTTTTCAATGGCAAAAATCAATGAATATTGTAAATGCACAAACAGTAATATCTCCACATTGCAAGGTGCAATTCGGAAATTCTTTGCTTTTTCCTGCTAATCCTAGCATGATAAAGAAGATTCAAAGAGAGTGAGATGCCAGCTCCTTTCATTCAGTCAGTAGCTTCAAACATTTCTGGTATATGAAAAACATGTTTTTCAATGGCAAAAATCAATGAATATTGTAAATGCACAAACAGTAATATCTCCACATTGCAAGGTGCAATTCTGAAATTTTTTGCTTTTTCCTGTTAATCCTAGCATGATAAAGAAGATTCAAAGAGAGTGAGATGCCAGCTCCTTTCATTCAGTCAGTAGCTTCAAACATTTCTGGTATATGAAAAACATGTTTTTCAATGGCAAAAATCAATGAATATTGTAAATGCACAAACAGTAATATCTCCACATTGCAAGGTGCAATTCTGAAATTTTTTGCTTTTTCCTGCTAATCCTAGCATGATAAAGAAGATTCAAAGAGAGTGAGATGCCAGCTCCTTTCATTCAGTCAGTAGCTTCAAACATTTCTGGTATATGAAAAACATGTTTTTCAATGGCAAAAATCAATGAATATTGTAAATGCACAAACAGTAATATCTCCACATTGCAAGGTGCAATTCTGAAATTTTTTGCTTTTTCCTGCTAATCCTAGCATGATAAAGAAGATTCAAAGAGAGTGAGATGCCAGCTCCTTTCATTCAGTCAGTAGCTTCAAACATTTCTGGACGTTTTTCAATGGCAAAAATCAATGAATATTGTAAATGCACAAACAGTAATATCTCCACATTGCAAGGTGCAATTCTGAAATTTTTTGCTTTTTCCTGTTAATCCTAGCATGATAAAGAAGATTCAAAGAGAGTGAGATGCCAGCTCCTTTCATTCAGTCAGTAGCTTCAAACATTTCTGGTATATGAAAAACATGTTTTTCAATGGCAAAAATCAATGAATATTGTAAATGCACAAACAGTAATATCTCCACATTGCAAGGTGCAATTCTGAAATTTTTTGCTTTTTCCTGTTAATCCTAGCATGATAAAGAAGATTCAAAGAGAGTGAGATGCCAGCTCCTTTCATTCAGTCAGTAGCTTCAAACATTTCTGGTATATGAAAAACATGTTTTTCAATGGCAAAAATCAATGAATATTGTAAATGCACAAACAGTAATATCTCCACATTGCAAGGTGCAATTCTGAAATTTTTTGCTTTTTCCTGCTAATCCTAGCATGATAAAGAAGATTCAACGAGTGAGATGCCAGCTCCTTTCATTCAGTCAGTAGCTTCAAACATTTCTGGTATATGAAAAACATGTTTTTCAATGGCAAAAATCAATGAATATTGTAAATGCACAAACAGTAATATCTCCACATTGCAAGGTGCAATTATGAAATTTTTTGCTTTTTCCTGCTAATCCTAGCATGATAAAGAAGATTCAAAGAGAGTGAGATGCCAGCTCCTTTCATTCAGTCAGTAGCTTCAAACATTTCTGGACGTTTTTCAATGGCAAAAATCAATGAATATTGTAAATGCACAAACAGTAATATCTCCACATTGCAAGGTGCAATTCTGAAATTTTTTGCTTTTTCCTGTTAATCCTAGCATGATAAAGAAGATTCAAAGAGAGTGAGATGCCAGCTCCTTTCATTCAGTCAGTAGCTTCAAACATTTCTGGTATATGAAAAACATGTTTTTCAATGGCAAAAATCAATGAATATTGTAAATGCACAAACAGTAATATCTCCACATTGCAAGGTGCAATTCTGAAATTTTTTGCTTTTTCCTGCTAATCCTAGCATGATAAAGAAGATTCAAAGAGAGTGAGATGCCAGCTCCTTTCATTCAGTCAGTAGCTTCAAACATTTCTGGTATATGAAAAACATGTTTTTCAATGGCAAAAATCAATGAATATTGTAAATGCACAAACAGTAATATCTCCACATTGCAAGGTGCAATTCGGAAATTTTTTGCTTTTTCCAGCTAATCCTAGCATGATAAAGAAGATTCAAAGAGAGTGAGATGCCAGCTCCTTTCATTCAGTCAGTAGCTTCAAACATTTCTGGTATATGAATAACATGATGTTTTTCAATGGCAAAAATCAATGAATATTGTAAATGCACAAACAGTAATATCTCCACATTGCAAGGTGCAATTCTGAAATTTTTTGCTTTTTCCTGCTAATCCTAGCATGATAAAGAAGATTCAAAGAGAGTGAGATGCCAGCTCCTTTCATTCAGTCAGTAGCTTCAAACATTTCTGGTATATGAAAAACATGTTTTTCAATGGCAAAAATCAATGAATATTGTAAATGCACAAACAGTAATATCTCCACATTGCAAGGTGCAATTCTGAAATTTTTTGCTTTTTCCTGCTAATCCTAGCATGATAAAGAAGATTCAAAGAGTGAGATGCCAGCTCCTTTCATTCAGTCAGTAGCTTCAAACATTTCTGGTATATGAAAAACATGTTTTTCAATGGCAAAAATCAATGAATATTGTAAATGCACAAACAGTAATATCTCCACATTGCAAGGTGCAATTCTGAAATTTTTTGCTTTTTCCTGCTAATCCTAGCATGATAAAGAAGATTCAAAGAGAGTGAGATGCCAGCTCCTTTCATTCAGTCAGTAGCTTCAAACATTTCTGGACGTTTTTCAATGGCAAAAATCAATGAATATTGTAAATGCACAAACAGTAATATCTCCACATTGCAAGGTGCAATTCTGAAATTTTTTGCTTTTTCCTGTTAATCCTAGCATGATAAAGAAGATTCAAAGAGAGTGAGATGCCAGCTCCTTTCATTCAGTCAGTAGCTTCAAACATTTCTGGTATATGAAAAACATGTTTTTCAATGGCAAAAATCAATGAATATTGTAAATGCACAAACAGTAATATCTCCACATTGCAAGGTGCAATTCTGAAATTTTTTGCTTTTTCCTGCTAATCCTAGCATGATAAAGAAGATTCAAAGAGAGTGAGATGCCAGCTCCTTTCATTCAGTCAGTAGCTTCAAACATTTCTGGTATATGAAAAACATGTTTTTCAATGGCAAAAATCAATGAATATTGTAAATGCACAAACAGTAATATCTCCACATTGCAAGGTGCAATTCTGAAATTTTTTGCTTTTTCCTGTTAATCCTAGCATGATAAAGAAGATTCAAAGAGAGTGAGATGCCAGCTCCTTTCATTCAGTCAGTAGCTTCAAACATTTCTGGTATATGAAAAACATGTTTTTCAATGGCAAAAATCAATGAATATTGTAAATGCACAAACAGTAATATCTCCACATTGCAAGGTGCAATTCTGAAATTTTTTGCTTTTTCCTGCTAATCCTAGCATGATAAAGAAGATTCAAAGAGAGTGAGATGCCAGCTCCTTTCATTCAGTCAGTAGCTTCAAACATTTCTGGTATATGAAAAACATGTTTTTCAATGGCAAAAATCAATGAATATTGTAAATGCACAAACAGTAATATCTCCACATTGCAAGGTGCAATTCTGAAATTTTTTGCTTTTTCCTGCTAATCCTAGCATGATAAAGAAGATTCAAAGAGAGTGAGATGCCAGCTCCTTTCATTCAGTCAGTAGCTTCAAACATTTCTGGACGTTTTTCAATGGCAAAAATCAATGAATATTGTAAATGCACAAACAGTAATATCTCCACATTGCAAGGTGCAATTCTGAAATTTTTTGCTTTTTCCTGTTAATCCTAGCATGATAAAGAAGATTCAAAGAGAGTGAGATGCCAGCTCCTTTCATTCAGTCAGTAGCTTCAAACATTTCTGGTATATGAAAAACATGTTTTTCAATGGCAAAAATCAATGAATATTGTAAATGCACAAACAGTAATATCTCCACATTGCAAGGTGCAATTCTGAAATTTTTTGCTTTTTCCTGTTAATCCTAGCATGATAAAGAAGATTCAAAGAGAGTGAGATGCCAGCTCCTTTCATTCAGTCAGTAGCTTCAAACATTTCTGGTATATGAAAAACATGTTTTTCAATGGCAAAAATCAATGAATATTGTAAATGCACAAACAGTAATATCTCCACATTGCAAGGTGCAATTCTGAAATTTTTTGCTTTTTCCTGCTAATCCTAGCATGATAAAGAAGATTCAACGAGTGAGATGCCAGCTCCTTTCATTCAGTCAGTAGCTTCAAACATTTCTGGTATATGAAAAACATGTTTTTCAATGGCAAAAATCAATGAATATTGTAAATGCACAAACAGTAATATCTCCACATTGCAAGGTGCAATTATGAAATTTTTTGCTTTTTCCTGCTAATCCTAGCATGATAAAGAAGATTCAAAGAGAGTGAGATGCCAGCTCCTTTCATTCAGTCAGTAGCTTCAAACATTTCTGGACGTTTTTCAATGGCAAAAATCAATGAATATTGTAAATGCACAAACAGTAATATCTCCACATTGCAAGGTGCAATTCTGAAATTTTTTTGCTTTTTCCTGTTAATCCTAGCATGATAAAGAAGATTCAAAGAGAGTGAGATGCCAGCTCCTTTCATTCAGTCAGTAGCTTCAAACATTTCTGGTATATGAAAAACATGTTTTTCAATGGCAAAAATCAATGAATATTGTAAATGCACAAACAGTAATATCTCCACATTGCAAGGTGCAATTCTGAAATTTTTTGCTTTTTCCTGCTAATCCTAGCATGATAAAGAAGATTCAAAGAGAGTGAGATGCCAGCTCCTTTCATTCAGTCAGTAGCTTCAAACATTTCTGGTATATGAAAAACATGTTTTTCAATGGCAAAAATCAATGAATATTGTAAATGCACAAACAGTAATATCTCCACATTGCAAGGTGCAATTCGGAAATTTTTTGCTTTTTCCAGCTAATCCTAGCATGATAAAGAAGATTCAAAGAGAGTGAGATGCCAGCTCCTTTCATTCAGTCAGTAGCTTCAAACATTTCTGGTATATGAATAACATGATGTTTTTCAATGGCAAAAATCAATGAATATTGTAAATGCACAAACAGTAATATCTCCACATTGCAAGGTGCAATTCTGAAATTTTTTGCTTTTTCCTGCTAATCCTAGCATGATAAAGAAGATTCAAAGAGAGTGAGATGCCAGCTCCTTTCATTCAGTCAGTAGCTTCAAACATTTCTGGTATATGAAAAACATGTTTTTCAATGGCAAAAATCAATGAATATTGTAAATGCACAAACAGTAATATCTCCACATTGCAAGGTGCAATTCTGAAATTTTTTGCTTTTTCCTGCTAATCCTAGCATGATAAAGAAGATTCAAAGAGTGAGATGCCAGCTCCTTTCATTCAGTCAGTAGCTTCAAACATTTCTGGTATATGAAAAACATGTTTTTCAATGGCAAAAATCAATGAATATTGTAAATGCACAAACAGTAATATCTCCACATTGCAAGGTGCAATTCTGAAATTTTTTGCTTTTTCCTGCTAATCCTAGCATGATAAAGAAGATTCAAAGAGAGTGAGATGCCAGCTCCTTTCATTCAGTCAGTAGCTTCAAACATTTCTGGACGTTTTTCAATGGCAAAAATCAATGAATATTGTAAATGCACAAACAGTAATATCTCCACATTGCAAGGTGCAATTCTGAAATTTTTTGCTTTTTCCTGTTAATCCTAGCATGATAAAGAAGATTCAAAGAGAGTGAGATGCCAGCTCCTTTCATTCAGTCAGTAGCTTCAAACATTTCTGGTATATGAAAAACATGTTTTTCAATGGCAAAAATCAATGAATATTGTAAATGCACAAACAGTAATATTTCCACATTGCAAGGTGCAATTCTGAAATTTTTTGCTTTTTCCTGCTAATCCTAGCATGATAAAGAAGATTCAAAGAGAGTGAGATGCCAGCTCCTTTCATTCAGTCAGTAGCTTCAAACATTTCTGGTATATGAAAAACATGTTTTTCAATGGCAAAAATCAATGAATATTGTAAATGCACAAACAGTAATATCTCCACATTGCAAGGTGCAATTCGGAAATTCTTTGCTTTTTCCTGCTAATCCTAGCATGATAAAGAAGATTCAAAGAGAGTGAGATGCCAGCTCCTTTCATTCAGTCAGTAGCTTCAAACATTTCTGGTATATGAAAAACATGTTTTTCAATGGCAAAAATCAATGAATATTGTAAATGCACAAACAGTAATATCTCCACATTGCAAGGTGCAATTCTGAAATTTTTTGCTTTTTCCTGCTAATCCTAGCATGATAAAGAAGATTCAAAGAGAGTGAGATGCCAGCTCCTTTCATTCAGTCAGTAGCTTCAAACATTTCTGGACGTTTTTCAATGGCAAAAATCAATGAATATTGTAAATGCACAAACAGTAATATCTCCACATTGCAAGGTGCAATTCGGAAATTCTTTGCTTTTTCCTGCTAATCCTAGCATGATAAAGAAGATTCAAAGAGAGTGAGATGCCAGCTCCTTTCATTCAGTCAGTAGCTTCAAACATTTCTGGTATATGAAAAACATGTTTTTCAATGGCAAAAATCAATGAATATTGTAAATGCACAAACAGTAATATCTCCACATTGCAAGGTGCAATTCTGAAATTTTTTGCTTTTTCCTGTTAATCCTAGCATGATAAAGAAGATTCAAAGAGAGTGAGATGCCAGCTCCTTTCATTCAGTCAGTAGCTTCAAACATTTCTGGTATATGAAAAACATGTTTTTCAATGGCAAAAATCAATGAATATTGTAAATGCACAAACAGTAATATCTCCACATTGCAAGGTGCAATTCTGAAATTTTTTGCTTTTTCCTGCTAATCCTAGCATGATAAAGAAGATTCAAAGAGAGTGAGATGCCAGCTCCTTTCATTCAGTCAGTAGCTTCAAACATTTCTGGTATATGAAAAACATGTTTTTCAATGGCAAAAATCAATGAATATTGTAAATGCACAAACAGTAATATTTCCACATTGCAAGGTGCAATTCTGAAATTTTTTGCTTTTTCCTGCTAATCCTAGCATGATAAAGAAGATTCAAAGAGAGTGAGATGCCAGCTCCTTTCATTCAGTCAGTAGCTTCAAACATTTCTGGACGTTTTTCAATGGCAAAAATCAATGAATATTGTAAATGCACAAACAGTAATATCTCCACATTGCAAGGTGCAATTCTGAAATTTTTTGCTTTTTCCTGTTAATCCTAGCATGATAAAGAAGATTCAAAGAGAGTGAGATGCCAGCTCCTTTCATTCAGTCAGTAGCTTCAAACATTTCTGGTATATGAAAAACATGTTTTTCAATGGCAAAAATCAATGAATATTGTAAATGCACAAACAGTAATATCTCCACATTGCAAGGTGCAATTCTGAAATTTTTTGCTTTTTCCTGTTAATCCTAGCATGATAAAGAAGATTCAAAGAGAGTGAGATGCCAGCTCCTTTCATTCAGTCAGTAGCTTCAAACATTTCTGGTATATGAAAAACATGTTTTTCAATGGCAAAAATCAATGAATATTGTAAATGCACAAACAGTAATATCTCCACATTGCAAGGTGCAATTCTGAAATTTTTTGCTTTTTCCTGCTAATCCTAGCATGATAAAGAAGATTCAACGAGTGAGATGCCAGCTCCTTTCATTCAGTCAGTAGCTTCAAACATTTCTGGTATATGAAAAACATGTTTTTCAATGGCAAAAATCAATGAATATTGTAAATGCACAAACAGTAATATCTCCACATTGCAAGGTGCAATTATGAAATTTTTTGCTTTTTCCTGCTAATCCTAGCATGATAAAGAAGATTCAAAGAGAGTGAGATGCCAGCTCCTTTCATTCAGTCAGTAGCTTCAAACATTTCTGGACGTTTTTCAATGGCAAAAATCAATGAATATTGTAAATGCACAAACAGTAATATCTCCACATTGCAAGGTGCAATTCTGAAATTTTTTGCTTTTTCCTGTTAATCCTAGCATGATAAAGAAGATTCAAAGAGAGTGAGATGCCAGCTCCTTTCATTCAGTCAGTAGCTTCAAACATTTCTGGTATATGAAAAACATGTTTTTCAATGGCAAAAATCAATGAATATTGTAAATGCACAAACAGTAATATCTCCACATTGCAAGGTGCAATTCTGAAATTTTTTGCTTTTTCCTGCTAATCCTAGCATGATAAAGAAGATTCAAAGAGAGTGAGATGCCAGCTCCTTTCATTCAGTCAGTAGCTTCAAACATTTCTGGTATATGAAAAACATGTTTTTCAATGGCAAAAATCAATGAATATTGTAAATGCACAAACAGTAATATCTCCACATTGCAAGGTGCAATTCGGAAATTTTTTGCTTTTTCCAGCTAATCCTAGCATGATAAAGAAGATTCAAAGAGAGTGAGATGCCAGCTCCTTTCATTCAGTCAGTAGCTTCAAACATTTCTGGTATATGAATAACATGATGTTTTTCAATGGCAAAAATCAATGAATATTGTAAATGCACAAACAGTAATATCTCCACATTGCAAGGTGCAATTCTGAAATTTTTTGCTTTTTCCTGCTAATCCTAGCATGATAAAGAAGATTCAAAGAGAGTGAGATGCCAGCTCCTTTCATTCAGTCAGTAGCTTCAAACATTTCTGGACGTTTTTCAATGGCAAAAATCAATGAATATTGTAAATGCACAAACAGTAATATCTCCACATTGCAAGGTGCAATTCTGAAATTTTTTGCTTTTTCCTGTTAATCCTAGCATGATAAAGAAGATTCAAAGAGAGTGAGATGCCAGCTCCTTTCATTCAGTCAGTAGCTTCAAACATTTCTGGTATATGAAAAACATGTTTTTCAATGGCAAAAATCAATGAATATTGTAAATGCACAAACAGTAATATCTCCACATTGCAAGGTGCAATTCTGAAATTTTTTGCTTTTTCCTGCTAATCCTAGCATGATAAAGAAGATTCAAAGAGAGTGAGATGCCAGCTCCTTTCATTCAGTCAGTAGCTTCAAACATTTCTGGTATATGAAAAACATGTTTTTCAATGGCAAAAATCAATGAATATTGTAAATGCACAAACAGTAATATCTCCACATTGCAAGGTGCAATTCAGAAATTTTTTGCTTTTTCCTGCTAATCCTAGCATGATAAAGAAGATTCAAAGAGAGTGAGATGCCAGCTCCTTTCATTCAGTCAGTAGCTTCAAACATTTCTAGACGTTTTTCAATGGCAAAAATCAATGAATATTGTAAATGCACAAACAGTAATATCTCCACATTGCAAGGTGCAATTCTGAAATTTTTTGCTTTTTCCTGTTAATCCTAGCATGATAAAGAAGATTCAAAGAGAGTGAGATGCCAGCTCCTTTCATTCAGTCAGTAGCTTCAAACATTTCTGGTATATGAAAAACATGTTTTTCAATGGCAAAAATCAATGAATATTGTAAATGCACAAACAGTAATATCTCCACATTGCAAGGTGCAATTCTGAAATTTTTTGCTTTTTCCTGCTAATCCTAGCATGATAAAGAAGATTCAAAGAGTGAGATGCCAGCTCCTTTCATTCAGTCAGTAGCTTCAAACACTTCTGGTATATGAAAAACATGTTTTTCAATGGCAAAAATCAATGAATATTGTAAATGCACAAACAGTAATATCTCCACATTGCAAGGTGCAATTCTGAAATTTTTTGCTTTTTCCTGCTAATCCTAGCATGATAAAGAAGATTCAAAGAGAGTGAGATGCCAGCTCCTTTCATTCAGTCAGTAGCTTCAAACATTTCTGGACGTTTTTCAATGGCAAAAATCAATGAATATTGTAAATGCACAAACAGTAATATCTCCACATTGTAAGGTGCAATTCTGAAATTTTTTGCTTTTTCCTGTTAATCCTAGCATGATAAAGAAGATTCAAAGAGAGTGAGATGCCAGCTCCTTTCATTCAGTCAGTAGCTTCAAACATTTCTGGTATATGAAAAACATGTTTTTCAATGGCAAAAATCAATGAATATTGTAAATGCACAAACAGTAATATCTCCACATTGCAAGGTGCAATTCTGAAATTTTTTGCTTTTTCCTGCTAATCCTAGCATGATAAAGAAGATTCAAAGAGAGTGAGATGCCAGCTCCTTTCATTCAGTCAGTAGCTTCAAACATTTCTGGTATATGAAAAACATGTTTTTCAATGGCAAAAATCAATGAATATTGTAAATGCACAAACAGTAATATCTCCACATTGCAAGGTGCAATTCGGAAATTTTTTGCTTTTTCCAGCTAATCCTAGCATGATAAAGAAGATTCAAAGAGAGTGAGATGCCAGCTCCTTTCATTCAGTCAGTAGCTTCAAACATTTCTGGTATATGAATAACATGATGTTTTTCAATGGCAAAAATCAATGAATATTGTAAATGCACAAACAGTAATATCTCCACATTGCAAGGTGCAATTCTGAAATTTTTTGCTTTTTCCTGCTAATCCTAGCATGATAAAGAAGATTCAAAGAGAGTGAGATGCCAGCTCCTTTCATTCAGTCAGTAGCTTCAAACATTTCTGGACGTTTTTCAATGGCAAAAATCAATGAATATTGTAAATGCACAAACAGTAATATCTCCACATTGTAAGGTGCAATTCTGAAATTTTTTGCTTTTTCCTGTTAATCCTAGCATGATAAAGAAGATTCAAAGAGAGTGAGATGCCAGCTCCTTTCATTCAGTCAGTAGCTTCAAACATTTCTGGTATATGAAAAACATGTTTTTCAATGGCAAAAATCAATGAATATTGTAAATGCACAAACAGTAATATCTCCACATTGCAAGGTGCAATTCTGAAATTTTTTGCTTTTTCCTGCTAATCCTAGCATGATAAAGAAGATTCAAAGAGAGTGAGATGCCAGCTCCTTTCATTCAGTCAGTAGCTTCAAACATTTCTGGTATATGAAAAACATGTTTTTCAATGGCAAAAATCAATGAATATTGTAAATGCACAAACAGTAATATCTCCACATTGCAAGGTGCAATTCGGAAATTTTTTGCTTTTTCCAGCTAATCCTAGCATGATAAAGAAGATTCAAAGAGAGTGAGATGCCAGCTCCTTTCATTCAGTCAGTAGCTTCAAACATTTCTGGTA
>NW_027371877.1:0-21422 GCF_046119375.1 Phyllobates terribilis
CTCACTCTCTTGAATCTTCTTTATCATGCTAGGATTAACAGGAAAAAGCTAAAAATTTCAGAATTGCACCGTGCAATGTGGAGATATTACTGTTTGTGCATTTACAATATTCATTGATTTTTGCCATTGAAAAACGTCCAGAAATGTTTGAAGCTACTGACTGAATGAAAGGAGCTGGCATCTCACTCTCTTTGAATCTTCTTTATCATGCTAGGATTAGCAGGAAAAAGCAAAAAATTTCAGAATTGCACCGTGCAATGTGGAGATATTACTGTTTGTGCATTTACAATATTCATTGATTTTTGCCATTGAAAAACGTCCAGAAATGTTTGAAGCTACTGACTGAATGAAAGGAGCTGGCATCTCACTCTCTTTGAATCTTCTTTATCATGCTAGGATTAGCAGGAAAAAGCTAAAAATTTCAGAATTGCACCGTGCAATGTGGAGATATTACTGTTTGTGCATTTACAATATTCATTGATTTTTGCCATTGAAAAACGTCCAGAAATGTTTGAAGCTACTGACTGAATGAAAGGAGCTGGCATCTCACTCTCTTTGAATCTTCTTTATCATGCTAGGATTAGCAGGAAAAAGCTAAAAATTTCAGAATTGCACCGTGCAATGTGGAGATATTACTGTTTGTGCATTTACAATATTCATTGATTTTTGCCATTGAAAAACGTCCAGAAATGTTTGAAGCTACTGACTGAATGAAAGGAGCTGGCATCTCACTCTCTTTGAATCTTCTTTATCATGCTAGGATTAACAGGAAAAAGCTAAAAATTTCAGAATTGCACCGTGCAATGTGGAGATATTACTGTTTGTGCATTTACAATATTCATTGATTTTTGCCATTGAAAAACATGTTTTTCATATACCAGAAATGTTTGAAGCTACTGACTGAATGAAAGGAGCTGGCATCTCACTCTCTTTGAATCTTCTTTATCATGCTAGGATTAACAGGAAAAAGCTAAAAATTTCAGAATTGCACCGTGCAATGTGGAGATATTACTGTTTGTGCATTTACAATATTCATTGATTTTTGCCATTGAAAAACATGTTTTTCATATACCAGAAATGTTTGAAGCTACTGACTGAATGAAAGGAGCTGGCATCTCACTCTCTTTGAATCTTCTTTATCATGCTAGGATTAGCAGGAAAAAGCAAAAAATTTCAGAATTGCACCGTGCAATGTGGAGATATTACTGTTTGTGCATTTACAATATTCATTGATTTTTGCCATTGAAAAACGTCCAGAAATGTTTGAAGCTACTGACTGAATGAAAGGAGCTGGCATCTCACTCTCTTTGAATCTTCTTTATCATGCTAGGATTAGCAGGAAAAAGCAAAAAATTTCAGAATTGCACCGTGCAATGTGGAGATATTACTGTTTGTGCATTTACAATATTCATTGATTTTTGCCATTGAAAAACATGTTTTTCATATACCAGAAATGTTTGAAGCTACTGACTGAATGAAAGGAGCTGGCATCTCACTCTCTTTGAATCTTCTTTATCATGCTAGGATTAACAGGAAAAAGCTAAAAATTTCAGAATTGCACCGTGCAATGTGGAGATATTACTGTTTGTGCATTTACAATATTCATTGATTTTTGCCATTGAAAAACATGTTTTTCATATACCAGAAATGTTTGAAGCTACTGACTGAATGAAAGGAGCTGGCATCTCACTCTCTTTGAATCTTCTTTATCATGCTAGGATTAACAGGAAAAAGCTAAAAATTTCAGAATTGCACCGTGCAATGTGGAGATATTACTGTTTGTGCATTTACAATATTCATTGATTTTTGCCATTGAAAAACGTCCAGAAATGTTTGAAGCTACTGACTGAATGAAAGGAGCTGGCATCTCACTCTCTTTGAATCTTCTTTATCATGCTAGGATTAGCAGGAAAAAGCAAAAAATTTCAGAATTGCACCGTGCAATGTGGAGATATTACTGTTTGTGCATTTACAATATTCATTGATTTTTGCCATTGAAAAACATGTTTTTCATATACCAGAAATGTTTGAAGCTACTGACTGAATGAAAGGAGCTGGCATCTCACTCTCTTTGAATCTTCTTTATCATGCTAGGATTAACAGGAAAAAGCTAAAAATTTCAGAATTGCACCGTGCAATGTGGAGATATTACTGTTTGTGCATTTACAATATTCATTGATTTTTGCCATTGAAAAACATGTTTTTCATATACCAGAAATGTTTGAAGCTACTGACTGAATGAAAGGAGCTGGCATCTCACTCTCTTTGAATCTTCTTTATCATGCTAGGATTAACAGGAAAAAGCTAAAAATTTCAGAATTGCACCGTGCAATGTGGAGATATTACTGTTTGTGCATTTACAATATTCATTGATTTTTGCCATTGAAAAACGTCCAGAAATGTTTGAAGCTACTGACTGAATGAAAGGAGCTGGCATCTCACTCTCTTTGAATCTTCTTTATCATGCTAGGATTAGCAGGAAAAAGCAAAAAATTTCAGAATTGCACCGTGCAATGTGGAGATATTACTGTTTGTGCATTTACAATATTCATTGATTTTTGCCATTGAAAAACATGTTTTTCATATACCAGAAATGTTTGAAGCTACTGACTGAATGAAAGGAGCTGGCATCTCACTCTCTTTGAATCTTCTTTATCATGCTAGGATTAACAGGAAAAAGCTAAAAATTTCAGAATTGCACCGTGCAATGTGGAGATATTACTGTTTGTGCATTTACAATATTCATTGATTTTTGCCATTGAAAAACGTCCAGAAATGTTTGAAGCTACTGACTGAATGAAAGGAGCTGGCATCTCACTCTCTTTGAATCTTCTTTATCATGCTAGGATTAACAGGAAAAAGCTAAAAATTTCAGAATTGCACCGTGCAATGTGGAGATATTACTGTTTGTGCATTTACAATATTCATTGATTTTTGCCATTGAAAAACATGTTTTTCATATACCAGAAATGTTTGAAGCTACTGACTGAATGAAAGGAGCTGGCATCTCACTCTCTTTGAATCTTCTTTATCATGCTAGGATTAACAGGAAAAAGCTAAAAATTTCAGAATTGCACCGTGCAATGTGGAGATATTACTGTTTGTGCATTTACAATATTCATTGATTTTTGCCATTGAAAAACATGTTTTTCATATACCAGAAATGTTTGAAGCTACTGACTGAATGAAAGGAGCTGGCATCTCACTCTCTTTGAATCTTCTTTATCATGCTAGGATTAACAGGAAAAAGCAAAAAATTTCAGAATTGCACCGTGCAATGTGGAGATATTACTGTTTGTGCATTTACAATATTCATTGATTTTTGCCATTGAAAAACGTCCAGAAATGTTTGAAGCTACTGACTGAATGAAAGGAGCTGGCATCTCACTCTCTTTGAATCTTCTTTATCATGCTAGGATTAGCAGGAAAAAGCAAAAAATTTCAGAATTGCACCGTGCAATGTGGAGATATTACTGTTTGTGCATTTACAATATTCATTGATTTTTGCCATTGAAAAACATGTTTTTCATATACCAGAAATGTTTGAAGCTACTGACTGAATGAAAGGAGCTGGCATCTCACTCTCTTTGAATCTTCTTTATCATGCTAGGATTAACAGGAAAAAGCTAAAAATTTCAGAATTGCACCGTGCAATGTGGAGATATTACTGTTTGTGCATTTACAATATTCATTGATTTTTGCCATTGAAAAACGTCCAGAAATGTTTGAAGCTACTGACTGAATGAAAGGAGCTGGCATCTCACTCTCTTTGAATCTTCTTTATCATGCTAGGATTAACAGGAAAAAGCTAAAAATTTCAGAATTGCACCGTGCAATGTGGAGATATTACTGTTTGTGCATTTACAATATTCATTGATTTTTGCCATTGAAAAACGTCCAGAAATGTTTGAAGCTACTGACTGAATGAAAGGAGCTGGCATCTCACTCTCTTTGAATCTTCTTTATCATGCTAGGATTAACAGGAAAAAGCTAAAAATTTCAGAATTGCACCGTGCAATGTGGAGATATTACTGTTTGTGCATTTACAATATTCATTGATTTTTGCCATTGAAAAACATGTTTTTCATATACCAGAAATGTTTGAAGCTACTGACTGAATGAAAGGAGCTGGCATCTCACTCTCTTTGAATCTTCTTTATCATGCTAGGATTAACAGGAAAAAGCTAAAAATTTCAGAATTGCACCGTGCAATGTGGAGATATTACTGTTTGTGCATTTACAATATTCATTGATTTTTGCCATTGAAAAACGTCCAGAAATGTTTGAAGCTACTGACTGAATGAAAGGAGCTGGCATCTCACTCTCTTTGAATCTTCTTTATCATGCTAGGATTAGCAGGAAAAAGCAAAAAATTTCAGAATTGCACCGTGCAATGTGGAGATATTACTGTTTGTGCATTTACAATATTCATTGATTTTTGCCATTGAAAAACATGTTTTTCATATACCAGAAATGTTTGAAGCTACTGACTGAATGAAAGGAGCTGGCATCTCACTCTCTTTGAATCTTCTTTATCATGCTAGGATTAACAGGAAAAAGCTAAAAATTTCAGAATTGCACCGTGCAATGTGGAGATATTACTGTTTGTGCATTTACAATATTCATTGATTTTTGCCATTGAAAAACGTCCAGAAATGTTTGAAGCTACTGACTGAATGAAAGGAGCTGGCATCTCACTCTCTTTGAATCTTCTTTATCATGCTAGGATTAACAGGAAAAAGCTAAAAATTTCAGAATTGCACCGTGCAATGTGGAGATATTACTGTTTGTGCATTTACAATATTCATTGATTTTTGCCATTGAAAAACGTCCAGAAATGTTTGAAGCTACTGACTGAATGAAAGGAGCTGGCATCTCACTCTCTTTGAATCTTCTTTATCATGCTAGGATTAACAGGAAAAAGCTAAAAATTTCAGAATTGCACCGTGCAATGTGGAGATATTACTGTTTGTGCATTTACAATATTCATTGATTTTTGCCATTGAAAAACGTCCAGAAATGTTTGAAGCTACTGACTGAATGAAAGGAGCTGGCATCTCACTCTCTTTGAATCTTCTTTATCATGCTAGGATTAGCAGGAAAAAGCAAAAAATTTCAGAATTGCACCGTGCAATGTGGAGATATTACTGTTTGTGCATTTACAATATTCATTGATTTTTGCCATTGAAAAACATGTTTTTCATATACCAGAAATGTTTGAAGCTACTGACTGAATGAAAGGAGCTGGCATCTCACTCTCTTTGAATCTTCTTTATCATGCTAGGATTAACAGGAAAAAGCTAAAAATTTCAGAATTGCACCGTGCAATGTGGAGATATTACTGTTTGTGCATTTACAATATTCATTGATTTTTGCCATTGAAAAACGTCCAGAAATGTTTGAAGCTACTGACTGAATGAAAGGAGCTGGCATCTCACTCTCTTTGAATCTTCTTTATCATGCTAGGATTAACAGGAAAAAGCTAAAAATTTCAGAATTGCACCGTGCAATGTGGAGATATTACTGTTTGTGCATTTACAATATTCATTGATTTTTGCCATTGAAAAACATGTTTTTCATATACCAGAAATGTTTGAAGCTACTGACTGAATGAAAGGAGCTGGCATCTCACTCTCTTTGAATCTTCTTTATCATGCTAGGATTAGCAGGAAAAAGCAAAAAATTTCAGAATTGCACCGTGCAATGTGGAGATATTACTGTTTGTGCATTTACAATATTCATTGATTTTTGCCATTGAAAAACATGTTTTTCATATACCAGAAATGTTTGAAGCTACTGACTGAATGAAAGGAGCTGGCATCTCACTCTCTTTGAATCTTCTTTATCATGCTAGGATTAACAGGAAAAAGCTAAAAATTTCAGAATTGCACCGTGCAATGTGGAGATATTACTGTTTGTGCATTTACAATATTCATTGATTTTTGCCATTGAAAAACGTCCAGAAATGTTTGAAGCTACTGACTGAATGAAAGGAGCTGGCATCTCACTCTCTTTGAATCTTCTTTATCATGCTAGGATTAACAGGAAAAAGCTAAAAATTTCAGAATTGCACCGTGCAATGTGGAGATATTACTGTTTGTGCATTTACAATATTCATTGATTTTTGCCATTGAAAAACATGTTTTTCATATACCAGAAATGTTTGAAGCTACTGACTGAATGAAAGGAGCTGGCATCTCACTCTCTTTGAATCTTCTTTATCATGCTAGGATTAACAGGAAAAAGCTAAAAATTTCAGAATTGCACCGTGCAATGTGGAGATATTACTGTTTGTGCATTTACAATATTCATTGATTTTTGCCATTGAAAAACATGTTTTTCATATACCAGAAATGTTTGAAGCTACTGACTGAATGAAAGGAGCTGGCATCTCACTCTCTTTGAATCTTCTTTATCATGCTAGGATTAACAGGAAAAAGCTAAAAATTTCAGAATTGCACCGTGCAATGTGGAGATATTACTGTTTGTGCATTTACAATATTCATTGATTTTTGCCATTGAAAAACGTCCAGAAATGTTTGAAGCTACTGACTGAATGAAAGGAGCTGGCATCTCACTCTCTTTGAATCTTCTTTATCATGCTAGGATTAGCAGGAAAAAGCAAAAAATTTCAGAATTGCACCGTGCAATGTGGAGATATTACTGTTTGTGCATTTACAATATTCATTGATTTTTGCCATTGAAAAACATGTTTTTCATATACCAGAAATGTTTGAAGCTACTGACTGAATGAAAGGAGCTGGCATCTCACTCTCTTTGAATCTTCTTTATCATGCTAGGATTAACAGGAAAAAGCTAAAAATTTCAGAATTGCACCGTGCAATGTGGAGATATTACTGTTTGTGCATTTACAATATTCATTGATTTTTGCCATTGAAAAACGTCCAGAAATGTTTGAAGCTACTGACTGAATGAAAGGAGCTGGCATCTCACTCTCTTTGAATCTTCTTTATCATGCTAGGATTAACAGGAAAAAGCTAAAAATTTCAGAATTGCACCGTGCAATGTGGAGATATTACTGTTTGTGCATTTACAATATTCATTGATTTTTGCCATTGAAAAACGTCCAGAAATGTTTGAAGCTACTGACTGAATGAAAGGAGCTGGCATCTCACTCTCTTTGAATCTTCTTTATCATGCTAGGATTAACAGGAAAAAGCTAAAAATTTCAGAATTGCACCGTGCAATGTGGAGATATTACTGTTTGTGCATTTACAATATTCATTGATTTTTGCCATTGAAAAACGTCCAGAAATGTTTGAAGCTACTGACTGAATGAAAGGAGCTGGCATCTCACTCTCTTTGAATCTTCTTTATCATGCTAGGATTAGCAGGAAAAAGCAAAAAATTTCAGAATTGCACCGTGCAATGTGGAGATATTACTGTTTGTGCATTTACAATATTCATTGATTTTTGCCATTGAAAAACATGTTTTTCATATACCAGAAATGTTTGAAGCTACTGACTGAATGAAAGGAGCTGGCATCTCACTCTCTTTGAATCTTCTTTATCATGCTAGGATTAACAGGAAAAAGCTAAAAATTTCAGAATTGCACCGTGCAATGTGGAGATATTACTGTTTGTGCATTTACAATATTCATTGATTTTTGCCATTGAAAAACGTCCAGAAATGTTTGAAGCTACTGACTGAATGAAAGGAGCTGGCATCTCACTCTCTTTGAATCTTCTTTATCATGCTAGGATTAACAGGAAAAAGCTAAAAATTTCAGAATTGCACCGTGCAATGTGGAGATATTACTGTTTGTGCATTTACAATATTCATTGATTTTTGCCATTGAAAAACATGTTTTTCATATACCAGAAATGTTTGAAGCTACTGACTGAATGAAAGGAGCTGGCATCTCACTCTCTTTGAATCTTCTTTATCATGCTAGGATTAGCAGGAAAAAGCAAAAAATTTCAGAATTGCACCGTGCAATGTGGAGATATTACTGTTTGTGCATTTACAATATTCATTGATTTTTGCCATTGAAAAACATGTTTTTCATATACCAGAAATGTTTGAAGCTACTGACTGAATGAAAGGAGCTGGCATCTCACTCTCTTTGAATCTTCTTTATCATGCTAGGATTAACAGGAAAAAGCTAAAAATTTCAGAATTGCACCGTGCAATGTGGAGATATTACTGTTTGTGCATTTACAATATTCATTGATTTTTGCCATTGAAAAACGTCCAGAAATGTTTGAAGCTACTGACTGAATGAAAGGAGCTGGCATCTCACTCTCTTTGAATCTTCTTTATCATGCTAGGATTAACAGGAAAAAGCTAAAAATTTCAGAATTGCACCGTGCAATGTGGAGATATTACTGTTTGTGCATTTACAATATTCATTGATTTTTGCCATTGAAAAACATGTTTTTCATATACCAGAAATGTTTGAAGCTACTGACTGAATGAAAGGAGCTGGCATCTCACTCTCTTTGAATCTTCTTTATCATGCTAGGATTAACAGGAAAAAGCTAAAAATTTCAGAATTGCACCGTGCAATGTGGAGATATTACTGTTTGTGCATTTACAATATTCATTGATTTTTGCCATTGAAAAACATGTTTTTCATATACCAGAAATGTTTGAAGCTACTGACTGAATGAAAGGAGCTGGCATCTCACTCTCTTTGAATCTTCTTTATCATGCTAGGATTAGCAGGAAAAAGCAAAAAATTTCAGAATTGCACCGTGCAATGTGGAGATATTACTGTTTGTGCATTTACAATATTCATTGATTTTTGCCATTGAAAAACGTCCAGAAATGTTTGAAGCTACTGACTGAATGAAAGGAGCTGGCATCTCACTCTCTTTGAATCTTCTTTATCATGCTAGGATTAACAGGAAAAAGCTAAAAATTTCAGAATTGCACCGTGCAATGTGGAGATATTACTGTTTGTGCATTTACAATATTCATTGATTTTTGCCATTGAAAAACGTCCAGAAATGTTTGAAGCTACTGACTGAATGAAAGGAGCTGGCATCTCACTCTCTTTGAATCTTCTTTATCATGCTAGGATTAACAGGAAAAAGCTAAAAATTTCAGAATTGCACCGTGCAATGTGGAGATATTACTGTTTGTGCATTTACAATATTCATTGATTTTTGCCATTGAAAAACATGTTTTTCATATACCAGAAATGTTTGAAGCTACTGACTGAATGAAAGGAGCTGGCATCTCACTCTCTTTGAATCTTCTTTATCATGCTAGGATTAGCAGGAAAAAGCAAAAAATTTCAGAATTGCACCGTGCAATGTGGAGATATTACTGTTTGTGCATTTACAATATTCATTGATTTTTGCCATTGAAAAACATGTTTTTCATATACCAGAAATGTTTGAAGCTACTGACTGAATGAAAGGAGCTGGCATCTCACTCTCTTTGAATCTTCTTTATCATGCTAGGATTAACAGGAAAAAGCTAAAAATTTCAGAATTGCACCGTGCAATGTGGAGATATTACTGTTTGTGCATTTACAATATTCATTGATTTTTGCCATTGAAAAACGTCCAGAAATGTTTGAAGCTACTGACTGAATGAAAGGAGCTGGCATCTCACTCTCTTTGAATCTTCTTTATCATGCTAGGATTAACAGGAAAAAGCTAAAAATTTCAGAATTGCACCGTGCAATGTGGAGATATTACTGTTTGTGCATTTACAATATTCATTGATTTTTGCCATTGAAAAACATGTTTTTCATATACCAGAAATGTTTGAAGCTACTGACTGAATGAAAGGAGCTGGCATCTCACTCTCTTTGAATCTTCTTTATCATGCTAGGATTAACAGGAAAAAGCTAAAAATTTCAGAATTGCACCGTGCAATGTGGAGATATTACTGTTTGTGCATTTACAATATTCATTGATTTTTGCCATTGAAAAACATGTTTTTCATATACCAGAAATGTTTGAAGCTACTGACTGAATGAAAGGAGCTGGCATCTCACTCTCTTTGAATCTTCTTTATCATGCTAGGATTAGCAGGAAAAAGCAAAAAATTTCAGAATTGCACCGTGCAATGTGGAGATATTACTGTTTGTGCATTTACAATATTCATTGATTTTTGCCATTGAAAAACGTCCAGAAATGTTTGAAGCTACTGACTGAATGAAAGGAGCTGGCATCTCACTCTCTTTGAATCTTCTTTATCATGCTAGGATTAACAGGAAAAAGCTAAAAATTTCAGAATTGCACCGTGCAATGTGGAGATATTACTGTTTGTGCATTTACAATATTCATTGATTTTTGCCATTGAAAAACATGTTTTTCATATACCAGAAATGTTTGAAGCTACTGACTGAATGAAAGGAGCTGGCATCTCACTCTCTTTGAATCTTCTTTATCATGCTAGGATTAACAGGAAAAAGCTAAAAATTTCAGAATTGCACCGTGCAATGTGGAGATATTACTGTTTGTGCATTTACAATATTCATTGATTTTTGCCATTGAAAAACATGTTTTTCATATACCAGAAATGTTTGAAGCTACTGACTGAATGAAAGGAGCTGGCATCTCACTCTCTTTGAATCTTTATCATGCTAGGATTAACAGGAAAAAGCTAAAAATTTCAGAATTGCACCGTGCAATGTGGAGATATTACTGTTTGTGCATTTACAATATTCATTGATTTTTGCCATTGAAAAACATGTTTTTCATATACCAGAAATGTTTGAAGCTACTGACTGAATGAAAGGAGCTGGCATCTCACTCTCTTTGTTTTACCATATTTTTTTATTTTTAATAAACAATTTAACAGGGGAATAACACACGTAGCATAAAAGTAGTGACAAAAGAATATTCATAATAAGGGAAAAATTCTGAGGGAAGGGAAAGGGAAAGGGAACAAACAGGAATGGATAATCAGGAAAGATGGGAGAAATTTGTTCGTCAAATAGTATATACGATAATACAGAAATTTGAACACTTTAAACACACATTACTATCATTAGCAAAAATTAAACATATTAATGAGCTAAACACGACACACATTAAGATGTTCCAGCATTATGAGAGGGTTGAGGGAATTTAGTGAGCCAAATATCCCACTTCTTAGAAAATTTAAGTAAATTATTGTTGATAAGGGCAAATCTTAGTTCAAATATTCTATGGAGATTCATCTTATCAACTAAGTCCTCCAAAGTGGGGACATGTGACTTTCTCCAATAAAAAGCCAATGCGTTCTTACACACTGAAAATAAGTGAATCACCAAAGATCTTTCAAACGACTTATATGGTTCAAGATCTAAGGATAGTAAAGCCATTTGAGGGGTCAATACTACAGGTCTGCCTAAAAGGTTATCTACCAAAGAAGAGATCTGAGCCCATAGATTCCGGATTTTTGGGCAGCTCCAAAAGAGATGTAAAAGATCTCCCCTAAGGCCACACTCCCTCCAACAAAGGGGAGAGTTGCTGGGCTTTATATGGTGAAGCCTGATTGGAGTGTAATACCATCTGGTTAGAATTTTGAAGTAAGCCTCTTGTAAGGGCATAGATATATTAGAGGCCTGAGAAAAAAGAACAGCACTCTCCCATTGATCGGATTGGAAATTGAGTTTTAGATCTTTTTCCCAGCGTATATCTCACTCTCTTTGAATCTTCTTTATCATGCTAGGATTAACAGGAAAAAGCTAAAAATTTCAGAATTGCACCGTGCAATGTGGAGATATTACTGTTTGTGCATTTACAATATTCATTGATTTTTGCCATTGAAAAACATGTTTTTCATATACCAGAAATGTTTGAAGCTACTGACTGAATGAAAGGAGCTGGCATCTCACTCTCTTTGAATCTTCTTTATCATGCTAGGATTAACAGGAAAAAGCAAAAAATTTCAGAATTGCACCGTGCAATGTGGAGATATTACTGTTTGTGCATTTACAATATTCATTGATTTTTGCCATTGAAAAACATGTTTTTCATATACCAGAAATGTTTGAAGCTACTGACTGAATGAAAGGAGCTGGCATCTCACTCTCTTTGAATCTTCTTTATCATGCTAGGATTAACAGGAAAAAGCTAAAAATTTCAGAATTGCACCGTGCAATGTGGAGATATTACTGTTTGTGCATTTACAATATTCATTGATTTTTGCCATTGAAAAACGTCCAGAAATGTTTGAAGCTACTGACTGAATGAAAGGAGCTGGCATCTCACTCTCTTTGAATCTTCTTTATCATGCTAGGATTAACAGGAAAAAGCTAAAAATTTCAGAATTGCACCGTGCAATGTGGAGATATTACTGTTTGTGCATTTACAATATTCATTGATTTTTGCCATTGAAAAACGTCCAGAAATGTTTGAAGCTACTGACTGAATGAAAGGAGCTGGCATCTCACTCTCTTTGAATCTTCTTTATCATGCTAGGATTAACAGGAAAAAGCTAAAAATTTCAGAATTGCACCGTGCAATGTGGAGATATTACTGTTTGTGCATTTACAATATTCATTGATTTTTGCCATTGAAAAACATGTTTTTCATATACCAGAAATGTTTGAAGCTACTGACTGAATGAAAGGAGCTGGCATCTCACTCTCTTTGAATCTTCTTTATCATGCTAGGATTAACAGGAAAAAGCTAAAAATTTCAGAATTGCACCGTGCAATGTGGAGATATTACTGTTTGTGCATTTACAATATTCATTGATTTTTGCCATTGAAAAACGTCCAGAAATGTTTGAAGCTACTGACTGAATGAAAGGAGCTGGCATCTCACTCTCTTTGAATCTTCTTTATCATGCTAGGATTAACAGGAAAAAGCTAAAAATTTCAGAATTGCACCGTGCAATGTGGAGATATTACTGTTTGTGCATTTACAATATTCATTGATTTTTGCCATTGAAAAACATGTTTTTCATATACCAGAAATGTTTGAAGCTACTGACTGAATGAAAGGAGCTGGCATCTCACTCTCTTTGAATCTTCTTTATCATGCTAGGATTAACAGGAAAAAGCTAAAAATTTCAGAATTGCACCGTGCAATGTGGAGATATTACTGTTTGTGCATTTACAATATTCATTGATTTTTGCCATTGAAAAACATGTTTTTCATATACCAGAAATGTTTGAAGCTACTGACTGAATGAAAGGAGCTGGCATCTCACTCTCTTTGAATCTTCTTTATCATGCTAGGATTAGCAGGAAAAAGCAAAAAATTTCAGAATTGCACCGTGCAATGTGGAGATATTACTGTTTGTGCATTTACAATATTCATTGATTTTTGCCATTGAAAAACATGTTTTTCATATACCAGAAATGTTTGAAGCTACTGACTGAATGAAAGGAGCTGGCATCTCACTCTCTTTGAATCTTCTTTATCATGCTAGGATTAACAGGAAAAAGCTAAAAATTTCAGAATTGCACCGTGCAATGTGGAGATATTACTGTTTGTGCATTTACAATATTCATTGATTTTTGCCATTGAAAAACGTCCAGAAATGTTTGAAGCTACTGACTGAATGAAAGGAGCTGGCATCTCACTCTCTTTGAATCTTCTTTATCATGCTAGGATTAACAGGAAAAAGCTAAAAATTTCAGAATTGCACCGTGCAATGTGGAGATATTACTGTTTGTGCATTTACAATATTCATTGATTTTTGCCATTGAAAAACATGTTTTTCATATACCAGAAATGTTTGAAGCTACTGACTGAATGAAAGGAGCTGGCATCTCACTCTCTTTGAATCTTCTTTATCATGCTAGGATTAACAGGAAAAAGCTAAAAATTTCAGAATTGCACCGTGCAATGTGGAGATATTACTGTTTGTGCATTTACAATATTCATTGATTTTTGCCATTGAAAAACATGTTTTTCATATACCAGAAATGTTTGAAGCTACTGACTGAATGAAAGGAGCTGGCATCTCACTCTCTTTGAATCTTCTTTATCATGCTAGGATTAACAGGAAAAAGCTAAAAATTTCAGAATTGCACCGTGCAATGTGGAGATATTACTGTTTGTGCATTTACAATATTCATTGATTTTTGCCATTGAAAAACGTCCAGAAATGTTTGAAGCTACTGACTGAATGAAAGGAGCTGGCATCTCACTCTCTTTGAATCTTCTTTATCATGCTAGGATTAACAGGAAAAAGCTAAAAATTTCAGAATTGCACCGTGCAATGTGGAGATATTACTGTTTGTGCATTTACAATATTCATTGATTTTTGCCATTGAAAAACGTCCAGAAATGTTTGAAGCTACTGACTGAATGAAAGGAGCTGGCATCTCACTCTCTTTGAATCTTCTTTATCATGCTAGGATTAACAGGAAAAAGCTAAAAATTTCAGAATTGCACCGTGCAATGTGGAGATATTACTGTTTGTGCATTTACAATATTCATTGATTTTTGCCATTGAAAAACGTCCAGAAATGTTTGAAGCTACTGACTGAATGAAAGGAGCTGGCATCTCACTCTCTTTGAATCTTCTTTATCATGCTAGGATTAACAGGAAAAAGCTAAAAATTTCAGAATTGCACCGTGCAATGTGGAGATATTACTGTTTGTGCATTTACAATATTCATTGATTTTTGCCATTGAAAAACATGTTTTTCATATACCAGAAATGTTTGAAGCTACTGACTGAATGAAAGGAGCTGGCATCTCACTCTCTTTGAATCTTCTTTATCATGCTAGGATTAACAGGAAAAAGCAAAAAATTTCAGAATTGCACCGTGCAATGTGGAGATATTACTGTTTGTGCATTTACAATATTCATTGATTTTTGCCATTGAAAAACGTCCAGAAATGTTTGAAGCTACTGACTGAATGAAAGGAGCTGGCATCTCACTCTCTTTGAATCTTCTTTATCATGCTAGGATTAACAGGAAAAAGCTAAAAATTTCAGAATTGCACCGTGCAATGTGGAGATATTACTGTTTGTGCATTTACAATATTCATTGATTTTTGCCATTGAAAAACATGTTTTTCATATACCAGAAATGTTTGAAGCTACTGACTGAATGAAAGGAGCTGGCATCTCACTCTCTTTGAATCTTCTTTATCATGCTAGGATTAACAGGAAAAAGCTAAAAATTTCAGAATTGCACCGTGCAATGTGGAGATATTACTGTTTGTGCATTTACAATATTCATTGATTTTTGCCATTGAAAAACGTGCAGAAATGTTTGAAGCTACTGACTGAATGAAAGGAGCTGGCATCTCACTCTCTTTGAATCTTCTTTATCATGCTAGGATTAGCAGGAAAAAGCAAAAAATTTCAGAATTGCACCGTGCAATGTGGAGATATTACTGTTTGTGCATTTACAATATTCATTGATTTTTGCCATTGAAAAACATGTTTTTCATATACCAG
This sequence comes from Phyllobates terribilis, assembly GCF_046119375.1. Taxonomy (NCBI): domain Eukaryota; kingdom Metazoa; phylum Chordata; class Amphibia; order Anura; family Dendrobatidae; genus Phyllobates; species Phyllobates terribilis. The sequence continues at coordinate 15,338 of NW_027371877.1, forward strand.
AAATGTTTGAAGCTACTGACTGAATGAAAGGAGCTGGCATCTCACTCTCTTTGAATCTTCTTTATCATGCTAGGATTAACAGGAAAAAGCTAAAAATTTCAGAATTGCACCGTGCAATGTGGAGATATTACTGTTTGTGCATTTACAATATTCATTGATTTTTGCCATTGAAAAACGTCCAGAAATGTTTGAAGCTACTGACTGAATGAAAGGAGCTGGCATCTCACTCTCTTTGAATCTTCTTTATCATGCTAGGATTAACAGGAAAAAGCTAAAAATTTCAGAATTGCACCGTGCAATGTGGAGATATTACTGTTTGTGCATTTACAATATTCATTGATTTTTGCCATTGAAAAACATGTTTTTCATATACCAGAAATGTTTGAAGCTACTGACTGAATGAAAGGAGCTGGCATCTCACTCTCTTTGAATCTTCTTTATCATGCTAGGATTAACAGGAAAAAGCTAAAAATTTCAGAATTGCACCGTGCAATGTGGAGATATTACTGTTTGTGCATTTACAATATTCATTGATTTTTGCCATTGAAAAACATGTTTTTCATATACCAGAAATGTTTGAAGCTACTGACTGAATGAAAGGAGCTGGCATCTCACTCTCTTTGAATCTTCTTTATCATGCTAGGATTAACAGGAAAAAGCTAAAAATTTCAGAATTGCACCGTGCAATGTGGAGATATTACTGTTTGTGCATTTACAATATTCATTAATTTTTGCCATTGAAAAACGTCCAGAAATGTTTGAAGCTACTGACTGAATGAAAGGAGCTGGCATCTCACTCTCTTTGAATCTTCTTTATCATGCTAGGATTAACAGGAAAAAGCTAAAAATTTCAGAATTGCACCGTGCAATGTGGAGATATTACTGTTTGTGCATTTACAATATTCATTGATTTTTGCCATTGAAAAACGTCCAGAAATGTTTGAAGCTACTGACTGAATGAAAGGAGCTGGCATCTCACTCTCTTTGAATCTTCTTTATCATGCTAGGATTAACAGGAAAAAGCTAAAAATTTCAGAATTGCACCGTGCAATGTGGAGATATTACTGTTTGTGCATTTACAATATTCATTGATTTTTGCCATTGAAAAACATGTTTTTCATATACCAGAAATGTTTGAAGCTACTGACTGAATGAAAGGAGCTGGCATCTCACTCTCTTTGAATCTTCTTTATCATGCTAGGATTAACAGGAAAAAGCAAAAAATTTCAGAATTGCACCGTGCAATGTGGAGATATTACTGTTTGTGCATTTACAATATTCATTGATTTTTGCCATTGAAAAACGTCCAGAAATGTTTGAAGCTACTGACTGAATGAAAGGAGCTGGCATCTCACTCTCTTTGAATCTTCTTTATCATGCTAGGATTAACAGGAAAAAGCTAAAAATTTCAGAATTGCACCGTGCAATGTGGAGATATTACTGTTTGTGCATTTACAATATTCATTGATTTTTGCCATTGAAAAACGTCCAGAAATGTTTGAAGCTACTGACTGAATGAAAGGAGCTGGCATCTCACTCTCTTTGAATCTTCTTTATCATGCTAGGATTAACAGGAAAAAGCTAAAAATTTCAGAATTGCACCGTGCAATGTGGAGATATTACTGTTTGTGCATTTACAATATTCATTGATTTTTGCCATTGAAAAGCATGTTTTTCATATACCAGAAATGTTTGAAGCTACTGACTGAATGAAAGGAGCTGGCATCTCACTCTCTTTGAATCTTCTTTATCATGCTAGGATTAACAGGAAAAAGCTAAAAATTTCAGAATTGCACCGTGCAATGTGGAGATATTACTGTTTGTGCATTTACAATATTCATTGATTTTTGCCATTGAAAAACATGTTTTTCATATACCAGAAATGTTTGAAGCTACTGACTGAATGAAAGGAGCTGGCATCTCACTCTCTTTGAATCTTCTTTATCATGCTAGGATTAGCAGGAAAAAGCAAAAAATTTCAGAATTGCACCGTGCAATGTGGAGATATTACTGTTTGTGCATTTACAATATTCATTGATTTTTGCCATTGAAAAACATGTTTTTCATATACCAGAAATGTTTGAAGCTACTGACTGAATGAAAGGAGCTGGCATCTCACTCTCTTTGAATCTTCTTTATCATGCTAGGATTAACAGGAAAAAGCAAAAAATTTCAGAATTGCACCGTGCAATGTGGAGATATTACTGTTTGTGCATTTACAATATTCATTGATTTTTGCCATTGAAAAACATGTTTTTCATATACCAGAAATGTTTGAAGCTACTGACTGAATGAAAGGAGCTGGCATCTCACTCTCTTTGAATCTTCTTTATCATGCTAGGATTAACAGGAAAAAGCTAAAAATTTCAGAATTGCACCGTGCAATGTGGAGATATTACTGTTTGTGCATTTACAATATTCATTGATTTTTGCCATTGAAAAACGTCCAGAAATGTTTGAAGCTACTGACTGAATGAAAGGAGCTGGCATCTCACTCTCTTTGAATCTTCTTTATCATGCTAGGATTAACAGGAAAAAGCTAAAAATTTCAGAATTGCACCGTGCAATGTGGAGATATTACTGTTTGTGCATTTACAATATTCATTGATTTTTGCCATTGAAAAACGTCCAGAAATGTTTGAAGCTACTGACTGAATGAAAGGAGCTGGCATCTCACTCTCTTTGAATCTTCTTTATCATGCTAGGATTAGCAGGAAAAAGCAAAAAATTTCAGAATTGCACCGTGCAATGTGGAGATATTACTGTTTGTGCATTTACAATATTCATTGATTTTTGCCATTGAAAAACATGTTTTTCATATACCAGAAATGTTTGAAGCTACTGACTGAATGAAAGGAGCTGGCATCTCACTCTCTTTGAATCTTCTTTATCATGCTAGGATTAACAGGAAAAAGCAAAAAATTTCAGAATTGCACCGTGCAATGTGGAGATATTACTGTTTGTGCATTTACAATATTCATTGATTTTTGCCATTGAAAAACATGTTTTTCATATACCAGAAATGTTTGAAGCTACTGACTGAATGAAAGGAGCTGGCATCTCACTCTCTTTGAATCTTCTTTATCATGCTAGGATTAACAGGAAAAAGCTAAAAATTTCAGAATTGCACCGTGCAATGTGGAGATATTACTGTTTGTGCATTTACAATATTCATTGATTTTTGCCATTGAAAAACGTCCAGAAATGTTTGAAGCTACTGACTGAATGAAAGGAGCTGGCATCTCACTCTCTTTGAATCTTCTTTATCATGCTAGGATTAACAGGAAAAAGCTAAAAATTTCAGAATTGCACCGTGCAATGTGGAGATATTACTGTTTGTGCATTTACAATATTCATTGATTTTTGCCATTGAAAAACGTCCAGAAATGTTTGAAGCTACTGACTGAATGAAAGGAGCTGGCATCTCACTCTCTTTGAATCTTCTTTATCATGCTAGGATTAACAGGAAAAAGCTAAAAATTTCAGAATTGCACCGTGCAATGTGGAGATATTACTGTTTGTGCATTTACAATATTCATTGATTTTTGCCATTGAAAAACATGTTTTTCATATACCAGAAATGTTTGAAGCTACTGACTGAATGAAAGGAGCTGGCATCTCACTCTCTTTGAATCTTCTTTATCATGCTAGGATTAACAGGAAAAGCTAAAAATTTCAGAATTGCACCGTGCAATGTGGAGATATTACTGTTTGTGCATTTACAATATTCATTGATTTTTGCCATTGAAAAACATGTTTTTCATATACCAGAAATGTTTGAAGCTACTGACTGAATGAAAGGAGCTGGCATCTCACTCTCTTTGAATCTTCTTTATCATGCTAGGATTAGCAGGAAAAAGCAAAAAATTTCAGAATTGCACCGTGCAATGTGGAGATATTACTGTTTGTGCATTTACAATATTCATTGATTTTTGCCATTGAAAAACATGTTTTTCATATACCAGAAATGTTTGAAGCTACTGACTGAATGAAAGGAGCTGGCATCTCACTCTCTTTGAATCTTCTTTATCATGCTAGGATTAACAGGAAAAAGCTAAAAATTTCAGAATTGCACCGTGCAATGTGGAGATATTACTGTTTGTGCATTTACAATATTCATTGATTTTTGCCATTGAAAAACGTCCAGAAATGTTTGAAGCTACTGACTGAATGAAAGGAGCTGGCATCTCACTCTCTTTGAATCTTCTTTATCATGCTAGGATTAACAGGAAAAAGCTAAAAATTTCAGAATTGCACCGTGCAATGTGGAGATATTACTGTTTGTGCATTTACAATATTCATTGATTTTTGCCATTGAAAAACGTTTTTCATATACCAGAAATGTTTGAAGCTACTGACTGAATGAAAGGAGCTGGCATCTCACTCTCTTTGAATCTTCTTTATCATGCTAGGATTAGCAGGAAAAAGCAAAAAATTTCAGAATTGCACCGTGCAATGTGGAGATATTACTGTTTGTGCATTTACAATATTCATTGATTTTTGCCATTGAAAAACGTCCAGAAATGTTTGAAGCTACTGACTGAATGAAAGGAGCTGGCATCTCACTCTCTTTGAATCTTCTTTATCATGCTAGGATTAACAGGAAAAAGCTAAAAATTTCAGAATTGCACCGTGCAATGTGGAGATATTACTGTTTGTGCATTTACAATATTCATTGATTTTTGCCATTGAAAAACATGTTTTTCATATACCAGAAATGTTTGAAGCTACTGACTGAATGAAAGGAGCTGGCATCTCACTCTCTTTGAATCTTCTTTATCATGCTAGGATTAACAGGAAAAAGCTAAAAATTTCAGAATTGCACCGTGCAATGTGGAGATATTACTGTTTGTGCATTTACAATATTCATTGATTTTTGCCATTGAAAAACGTCCAGAAATGTTTGAAGCTGCTGACTGAATGAAAGGAGCTGGCATCTCACTCTCTTTGAATCTTCTTTATCATGCTAGGATTAACAGGAAAAAGCTAAAAATTTCAGAATTGCACCGTGCAATGTGGAGATATTACTGTTTGTGCATTTACAATATTCATTGATTTTTGCCATTGAAAAACGTCCAGAAATGTTTGAAGCTACTGACTGAATGAAAGGAGCTGGCATCTCACTCTCTTTGAATCTTCTTTATCATGCTAGGATTAGCAGGAAAAAGCAAAAAATTTCAGAATTGCACCGTGCAATGTGGAGATATTACTGTTTGTGCATTTACAATATTCATTGATTTTTGCCATTGAAAAACATGTTTTTCATATACCAGAAATGTTTGAAGCTACTGACTGAATGAAAGGAGCTGGCATCTCACTCTCTTTGAATCTTCTTTATCATGCTAGGATTAACAGGAAAAAGCTAAAAATTTCAGAATTGCACCGTGCAATGTGGAGATATTACTGTTTGTGCATTTACAATATTCATTGATTTTTGCCATTGAAAAACGTCCAGAAATGTTTGAAGCTACTGACTGAATGAAAGGAGCTGGCATCTCACTCTCTTTGAATCTTCTTTATCATGCTAGGATTAACAGGAAAAAGCTAAAAATTTCAGAATTGCACCGTGCAATGTGGAGATATTACTGTTTGTGCATTTACAATATTCATTGATTTTTGCCATTGAAAAACGTCCAGAAATGTTTGAAGCTACTGACTGAATGAAAGGAGCTGGCATCTCACTCTCTTTGAATCTTCTTTATCATGCTAGGATTAACAGGAAAAAGCTAAAAATTTCAGAATTGCACCGTGCAATGTGGAGATATTACTGTTTGTGCATTTACAATATTCATTGATTTTTGCCATTGAAAAACGTCCAGAAATGTTTGAAGCTACTGACTGAATGAAAGGAGCTGGCATCTCACTCTCTTTGAATCTTCTTTATCATGCTAGGATTAGCAGGAAAAAGCAAAAAATTTCAGAATTGCACCGTGCAATGTGGAGATATTACTGTTTGTGCAATTACAATATTCATTGATTTTTGCCATTGAAAAACATGTTTTTCATATACCAGAAATGTTTGAAGCTACTGACTGAATGAAAGGAGCTGGCATCTCACTCTCTTTGAATCTTCTTTATCATGCTA
>NW_027371878.1:0-21416 GCF_046119375.1 Phyllobates terribilis
GCTGGCATCTCACTCTCTTTGAATCTTCTTTATCATGCTAGGATTAGCAGGAAAAAGCAAAAAATTTCAGAATTGCACCTTTCAATGTGGAGATATTACTGTTTGTGCATTTACAATATTCATTGATTTTTGCCATTGAAAAACATGTTTTTCATATACCAGAAATGTTTGAAGCTACTGACTGAATGAAAGGAGCTGGCATCTCACTCTCTTTGAATCTTCTTTATCATGCTAGGATTAACAGGAAAAAGCTAAAAATTTCAGAATTGCACCGTGCAATGTGGAGATATTACTGTTTGTGCATTTACAATATTCATTGATTTTTGCCATTGAAAAACATGTTTTTCATATACCAGAAATGTTTGAAGCTACTGACTGAATGAAAGGAGCTGGCATCTCACTCTCTTTGAATCTTCTTTATCATGCTAGGATTAGCAGGAAAAAGCAAAAAATTTCAGAATTGCACCTTGCAATGTGGAGATATTACTGTTTGTGCATTTACAATATTCATTGATTTTTGCCATTGAAAAACATGTTTTTCATATACCAGAAATGTTTGAAGCTACTGACTGAATGAAAGGAGCTGGCATCTCACTCTCTTTGAATCTTCTTTATCATGCTAGGATTAACAGGAAAAAGCAAAAAATTTCAGAATTGCACCTTGCAATGTGGAGATATTACTGTTTGTGCATTTACAATATTCATTGATTTTTGCCATTGAAAAACATGTTTTTCATATACCAGAAATGTTTGAAGCTACTGACTGAATGAAAGGAGCTGGCATCTCACTCTCTTTGAATCTTCTTTATCATGCTAGGATTAACAGGAAAAAGCTAAAAATTTCAGAATTGCACCGTGCAATGTGGAGATATTACTGTTTGTGCATTTACAATATTCATTGATTTTTGCCATTGAAAAACATGTTTTTCATATACCAGAAATGTTTGAAGCTACTGACTGAATGAAAGGAGCTGGCATCTCACTCTCTTTGAATCTTCTTTATCATGCTAGGATTAGCAGGAAAAAGCAAAAAATTTCAGAATTGCACCTTGTAATGTGGAGATATTACTGTTTGTGCATTTACAATATTCATTGATTTTTGCCATTGAAAAACATGTTTTTCATATACCAGAAATGTTTGAAGCTACTGACTGAATGAAAGGAGCTGGCATCTCACTCTCTTTGAATCTTCTTTATCATGCTAGGATTAACAGGAAAAAGCTAAAAATTTCAGAATTGCACCGTGCAATGTGGAGATATTACTGTTTGTGCATTTACAATATTCATTGATTTTTGCCATTGAAAAACATGTTTTTCATATACCAGAAATGTTTGAAGCTACTGACTGAATGAAAGGAGCTGGCATCTCACTCTCTTTGAATCTTCTTTATCATGCTAGGATTAGCAGGAAAAAGCAAAAAATTTCGGAATTGCACCTTGCAATGTGGAGATATTACTGTTTGTGCATTTACAATATTCATTGATTTTTGCCATTGAAAAACATGTTTTTAATATACAAGAAATGTTTGAAACTACTGACTGAATGAAAGGAGCTGGCATCTCACTCTCTTTGAATCTTCTTTATCATGCTAGGATTAACAGGAAAAAGCAAAAAATTTCAGAATTGCACCGTGCAATGTGGAGATATTACTGTTTGTGCATTTACAATATTCATTGATTTTTGCCATTGAAAAACATGTTTTTCATATACCAGAAATGTTTGAAGCTACTGACTGAATGAAAGGAGCTGGCATCTCACTCTCTTTGAATCTTCTTTATCATGCTAGGATTAGCAGGAAAAAGCAAAAAATTTCAGAATTGCACCTTGCAATGTGGAGATATTACTGTTTGTGCATTTACAATATTCATTGATTTTTGCCATTGAAAAACATGTTTTTCATATACCAGAAATGTTTGAAGCTACTGACTGAATGAAAGGAGCTGGCATCTCACTCTCTTTGAATCTTCTTTATCATGCTAGGATTAACAGGAAAAAGCTAAAAATTTCAGAATTGCACCGTGCAATGTGGAGATATTACTGTTTGTGCATTTACAATATTCATTGATTTTTGCCATTGAAAAACATATTTTTCATATACCAGAAATGTTTGAAGCTACTGACTGAATGAAAGGAGCTGGCATCTCACTCTCTTTGAATCTTCTTTATCATGCTAGGATTAGCAGGAAAAAGCAAAAAATTTCAGAATTGCACCTTTCAATGTGGAGATATTACTGTTTGTGCATTTACAATATTCATTGATTTTTGCCATTGAAAAACATGTTTTTCATATACCAGAAATGTTTGAAGCTACTGACTGAATGAAAGGAGCTGGCATCTCACTCTCTTTGAATCTTCTTTATCATGCTAGGATTAACAGGAAAAAGCTAAAAATTTCAGAATTGCACCGTGCAATGTGGAGATATTACTGTTTGTGCATTTACAATATTCATTGATTTTTGCCATTGAAAAACATGTTTTTCATATACCAGAAATGTTTGAAGCTACTGACTGAATGAAAGGAGCTGGCATCTCACTCTCTTTGAATCTTCTTTATCATGCTAGGATTAGCAGGAAAAAGCAAAAAATTTCAGAATTGCACCTTGCAATGTGGAGATATTACTGTTTGTGCATTTACAATATTCATTGATTTTTGCCATTGAAAAACATGTTTTTCATATACCAGAAATGTTTGAAGCTACTGACTGAATGAAAGGAGCTGGCATCTCACTCTCTTTGAATCTTCTTTATCATGCTAGGATTAACAGGAAAAAGCAAAAAATTTCAGAATTGCACCTTGCAATGTGGAGATATTACTGTTTGTGCATTTACAATATTCATTGATTTTTGCCATTGAAAAACATGTTTTTCATATACCAGAAATGTTTGAAGCTACTGACTGAATGAAAGGAGCTGGCATCTCACTCTCTTTGAATCTTCTTTATCATGCTAGGATTAACAGGAAAAAGCTAAAAATTTCAGAATTGCACCGTGCAATGTGGAGATATTACTGTTTGTGCATTTACAATATTCATTGATTTTTGCCATTGAAAAACATGTTTTTCATATACCAGAAATGTTTGAAGCTACTGACTGAATGAAAGGAGCTGGCATCTCACTCTCTTTGAATCTTCTTTATCATGCTAGGATTAGCAGGAAAAAGCAAAAAATTTCAGAATTGCACCTTGTAATGTGGAGATATTACTGTTTGTGCATTTACAATATTCATTGATTTTTGCCATTGAAAAACATGTTTTTCATATACCAGAAATGTTTGAAGCTACTGACTGAATGAAAGGAGCTGGCATCTCACTCTCTTTGAATCTTCTTTATCATGCTAGGATTAACAGGAAAAAGCTAAAAATTTCAGAATTGCACCGTGCAATGTGGAGATATTACTGTTTGTGCATTTACAATATTCATTGATTTTTGCCATTGAAAAACATGTTTTTCATATACCAGAAATGTTTGAAGCTACTGACTGAATGAAAGGAGCTGGCATCTCACTCTCTTTGAATCTTCTTTATCATGCTAGGATTAACAGGAAAAAGCTAAAAATTTCAGAATTGCACCGTGCAATGTGGAGATATTACTGTTTGTGCATTTACAATATTCATTGATTTTTGCCATTGAAAAACATGTTTTTCATATACCAGAAATGTTTGAAGCTACTGACTGAATGAAAGGAGCTGGCATCTCACTCTCTTTGAATCTTCTTTATCATGCTAGGATTAGCAGGAAAAAGCAAAAAATTTCAGAATTGCACCTTTCAATGTGGAGATATTACTGTTTGTGCATTTACAATATTCATTGATTTTTGCCATTGAAAAACATGTTTTTCATATACCAGAAATGTTTGAAGCTACTGACTGAATGAAAGGAGCTGGCATCTCACTCTCTTTGAATCTTCTTTATCATGCTAGGATTAACAGGAAAAAGCTAAAAATTTCAGAATTGCACCGTGCAATGTGGAGATATTACTGTTTGTGCATTTACAATATTCATTGATTTTTGCCATTGAAAAACATGTTTTTCATATACCAGAAATGTTTGAAGCTACTGACTGAATGAAAGGAGCTGGCATCTCACTCTCTTTGAATCTTCTTTATCATGCTAGGATTAGCAGGAAAAAGCAAAAAATTTCAGAATTGCACCTTGCAATGTGGAGATATTACTGTTTGTGCATTTACAATATTCATTGATTTTTGCCATTGAAAAACATGTTTTTCATATACCAGAAATGTTTGAAGCTACTGACTGAATGAAAGGAGCTGGCATCTCACTCTCTTTGAATCTTCTTTATCATGCTAGGATTAACAGGAAAAAGCAAAAAATTTCAGAATTGCACCTTGCAATGTGGAGATATTACTGTTTGTGCATTTACAATATTCATTGATTTTTGCCATTGAAAAACATGTTTTTCATATACCAGAAATGTTTGAAGCTACTGACTGAATGAAAGGAGCTGGCATCTCACTCTCTTTGAATCTTCTTTATCATGCTAGGATTAACAGGAAAAAGCTAAAAATTTCAGAATTGCACCGTGCAATGTGGAGATATTACTGTTTGTGCATTTACAATATTCATTGATTTTTGCCATTGAAAAACATGTTTTTCATATACCAGAAATGTTTGAAGCTACTGACTGAATGAAAGGAGCTGGCATCTCACTCTCTTTGAATCTTCTTTATCATGCTAGGATTAGCAGGAAAAAGCAAAAAATTTCAGAATTGCACCTTGTAATGTGGAGATATTACTGTTTGTGCATTTACAATATTCATTGATTTTTGCCATTGAAAAACATGTTTTTCATATACCAGAAATGTTTGAAGCTACTGACTGAATGAAAGGAGCTGGCATCTCACTCTCTTTGAATCTTCTTTATCATGCTAGGATTAACAGGAAAAAGCTAAAAATTTCAGAATTGCACCGTGCAATGTGGAGATATTACTGTTTGTGCATTTACAATATTCATTGATTTTTGCCATTGAAAAACATGTTTTTCATATACCAGAAATGTTTGAAGCTACTGACTGAATGAAAGGAGCTGGCATCTCACTCTCTTTGAATCTTCTTTATCATGCTAGGATTAGCAGGAAAAAGCAAAAAATTTCGGAATTGCACCTTGCAATGTGGAGATATTACTGTTTGTGCATTTACAATATTCATTGATTTTTGCCATTGAAAAACATGTTTTTAATATACCAGAAATGTTTGAAACTACTGACTGAATGAAAGGAGCTGGCATCTCACTCTCTTTGAATCTTCTTTATCATGCTAGGATTAACAGGAAAAAGCAAAAAATTTCAGAATTGCACCGTGCAATGTGGAGATATTACTGTTTGTGCATTTACAATATTCATTGATTTTTGCCATTGAAAAACATGTTTTTCATATACCAGAAATGTTTGAAGCTACTGACTGAATGAAAGGAGCTGGCATCTCACTCTCTTTGAATCTTCTTTATCATGCTAGGATTAGCAGGAAAAAGCAAAAAATTTCAGAATTGCACCTTGCAATGTGGAGATATTACTGTTTGTGCATTTACAATATTCATTGATTTTTGCCATTGAAAAACATGTTTTTCATATACCAGAAATGTTTGAAGCTACTGACTGAATGAAAGGAGCTGGCATCTCACTCTCTTTGAATCTTCTTTATCATGCTAGGATTAACAGGAAAAAGCTAAAAATTTCAGAATTGCACCGTGCAATGTGGAGATATTACTGTTTGTGCATTTACAATATTCATTGATTTTTGCCATTGAAAAACATGTTTTTCATATACCAGAAATGTTTGAAGCTACTGACTGAATGAAAGGAGCTGGCATCTCACTCTCTTTGAATCTTCTTTATCATGCTAGGATTAGCAGGAAAAAGCAAAAAATTTCAGAATTGCACCTTTCAATGTGGAGATATTACTGTTTGTGCATTTACAATATTCATTGATTTTTGCCATTGAAAAACATGTTTTTCATATACCAGAAATGTTTGAAGCTACTGACTGAATGAAAGGAGCTGGCATCTCACTCTCTTTGAATCTTCTTTATCATGCTAGGATTAACAGGAAAAAGCTAAAAATTTCAGAATTGCACCGTGCAATGTGGAGATATTACTGTTTGTGCATTTACAATATTCATTGATTTTTGCCATTGAAAAACATGTTTTTCATATACCAGAAATGTTTGAAGCTACTGACTGAATGAAAGGAGCTGGCATCTCACTCTCTTTGAATCTTCTTTATCATGCTAGGATTAGCAGGAAAAAGCAAAAAATTTCAGAATTGCACCTTGCAATGTGGAGATATTACTGTTTGTGCATTTACAATATTCATTGATTTTTGCCATTGAAAAACATGTTTTTCATATACCAGAAATGTTTGAAGCTACTGACTGAATGAAAGGAGCTGGCATCTCACTCTCTTTGAATCTTCTTTATCATGCTAGGATTAACAGGAAAAAGCAAAAAATTTCAGAATTGCACCTTGCAATGTGGAGATATTACTGTTTGTGCATTTACAATATTCATTGATTTTTGCCATTGAAAAACATGTTTTTCATATACCAGAAATGTTTGAAGCTACTGACTGAATGAAAGGAGCTGGCATCTCACTCTCTTTGAATCTTCTTTATCATGCTAGGATTAACAGGAAAAAGCTAAAAATTTCAGAATTGCACCGTGCAATGTGGAGATATTACTGTTTGTGCATTTACAATATTCATTGATTTTTGCCATTGAAAAACATGTTTTTCATATACCAGAAATGTTTGAAGCTACTGACTGAATGAAAGGAGCTGGCATCTCACTCTCTTTGAATCTTCTTTATCATGCTAGGATTAGCAGGAAAAAGCAAAAAATTTCAGAATTGCACCTTGTAATGTGGAAATATTACTGTTTGTGCATTTACAATATTCATTGATTTTTGCCATTGAAAAACATGTTTTTCATATACCAGAAATGTTTGAAGCTACTGACTGAATGAAAGGAGCTGGCATCTCACTCTCTTTGAATCTTCTTTATCATGCTAGGATTAACAGGAAAAAGCTAAAAATTTCAGAATTGCACCGTGCAATGTGGAGATATTACTGTTTGTGCATTTACAATATTCATTGATTTTTGCCATTGAAAAACATGTTTTTCATATACCAGAAATGTTTGAAGCTACTGACTGAATGAAAGGAGCTGGCATCTCACTCTCTTTGAATCTTCTTTATCATGCTAGGATTAGCAGGAAAAAGCAAAAAATTTCGGAATTGCACCTTGCAATGTGGAGATATTACTGTTTGTGCATTTACAATATTCATTGATTTTTGCCATTGAAAAACATGTTTTTCATATACCAGAAATGTTTGAAGCTACTGACTGAATGAAAGGAGCTGGCATCTCACTCTCTTTGAATCTTCTTTATCATGCTAGGATTAGCAGGAAAAAGCAAAAAATTTCAGAATTGCACCTTGTAATGTGGAAATATTACTGTTTGTGCATTTACAATATTCATTGATTTTTGCCATTGAAAAACATGTTTTTCATATACCAGAAATGTTTGAAGCTACTGACTGAATGAAAGGAGCTGGCATCTCACTCTCTTTGAATCTTCTTTATCATGCTAGGATTAACAGGAAAAAGCTAAAAATTTCAGAATTGCACCGTGCAATGTGGAGATATTACTGTTTGTGCATTTACAATATTCATTGATTTTTGCCATTGAAAAACATGTTTTTCATATACCAGAAATGTTTGAAGCTACTGACTGAATGAAAGGAGCTGGCATCTCACTCTCTTTGAATCTTCTTTATCATGCTAGGATTAACAGGAAAAAGCAAAAAATTTCAGAATTGCACCGTGCAATGTGGAGATATTACTGTTTGTGCATTTACAATATTCATTGATTTTTGCCATTGAAAAACATGTTTTTCATATACCAGAAATGTTTGAAGCTACTGACTGAATGAAAGGAGCTGGCATCTCACTCTCTTTGAATCTTCTTTATCATGCTAGGATTAGCAGGAAAAAGCAAAAAATTTCAGAATTGCACCTTGCAATGTGGAGATATTACTGTTTGTGCATTTACAATATTCATTGATTTTTGCCATTGAAAAACATGTTTTTCATATACCAGAAATGTTTGAAGCTACTGACTGAATGAAAGGAGCTGGCATCTCACTCTCTTTGAATCTTCTTTATCATGCTAGGATTAACAGGAAAAAGCTAAAAATTTCAGAATTGCACCGTGCAATGTGGAGATATTACTGTTTGTGCATTTACAATATTCATTGATTTTTGCCATTGAAAAACATGTTTTTCATATACCAGAAATGTTTGAAGCTACTGACTGAATGAAAGGAGCTGGCATCTCACTCTCTTTGAATCTTCTTTATCATGCTAGGATTAGCAGGAAAAAGCAAAAAATTTCAGAATTGCACCTTTCAATGTGGAGATATTACTGTTTGTGCATTTACAATATTCATTGATTTTTGCCATTGAAAAACATGTTTTTCATATACCAGAAATGTTTGAAGCTACTGACTGAATGAAAGGAGCTGGCATCTCACTCTCTTTGAATCTTCTTTATCATGCTAGGATTAACAGGAAAAAGCTAAAAATTTCAGAATTGCACCGTGCAATGTGGAGATATTACTGTTTGTGCATTTTCAATATTCATTGATTTTTGCCATTGAAAAACATGTTTTTCATATACCAGAAATGTTTGAAGCTACTGACTGAATGAAAGGAGCTGGCATCTCACTCTCTTTGAATCTTCTTTATCATGCTAGGATTAGCAGGAAAAAGCAAAAAATTTCAGAATTGCACCTTGCAATGTGGAGATATTACTGTTTGTGCATTTACAATATTCATTGATTTTTGCCATTGAAAAACATGTTTTTCATATACCAGAAATGTTTGAAGCTACTGACTGAATGAAAGGAGCTGGCATCTCACTCTCTTTGAATCTTCTTTATCATGCTAGGATTAACAGGAAAAAGCAAAAAATTTCAGAATTGCACCTTGCAATGTGGAGATATTACTGTTTGTGCATTTACAATATTCATTGATTTTTGCCATTGAAAAACATGTTTTTCATATACCAGAAATGTTTGAAGCTACTGACTGAATGAAAGGAGCTGGCATCTCACTCTCTTTGAATCTTCTTTATCATGCTAGGATTAACAGGAAAAAGCTAAAAATTTCAGAATTGCACCGTGCAATGTGGAGATATTACTGTTTGTGCATTTACAATATTCATTGATTTTTGCCATTGAAAAACATGTTTTTCATATACCAGAAATGTTTGAAGCTACTGACTGAATGAAAGGAGCTGGCATCTCACTCTCTTTGAATCTTCTTTATCATGCTAGGATTAGCAGGAAAAAGCAAAAAATTTCAGAATTGCACCTTGCAATGTGGAGATATTACTGTTTGTGCATTTACAATATTCATTGATTTTTGCCATTGAAAAACATGTTTTTCATATACCAGAAATGTTTGAAGCTACTGACTGAATGAAAGGAGCTGGCATCTCACTCTCTTTGAATCTTCTTTATCATGCTAGGATTAACAGGAAAAAGCAAAAAATTTCAGAATTGCACCTTGCAATGTGGAGATATTACTGTTTGTGCATTTACAATATTCATTGATTTTTGCCATTGAAAAACATGTTTTTCATATACCAGAAATGTTTGAAGCTACTGACTGAATGAAAGGAGCTGGCATCTCACTCTCTTTGAATCTTCTTTATCATGCTAGGATTAACAGGAAAAAGCTAAAAATTTCAGAATTGCACCGTGCAATGTGGAGATATTACTGTTTGTGCATTTACAATATTCATTGATTTTTGCCATTGAAAAACATGTTTTTCATATACCAGAAATGTTTGAAGCTACTGACTGAATGAAAGGAGCTGGCATCTCACTCTCTTTGAATCTTCTTTATCATGCTAGGATTAGCAGGAAAAAGCAAAAAATTTCAGAATTGCACCTTGCAATGTGGAGATATTACTGTTTGTGCATTTACAATATTCATTGATTTTTGCCATTGAAAAACATGTTTTTCATATACCAGAAATGTTTGAAGCTACTGACTGAATGAAAGGAGCTGGCATCTCACTCTCTTTGAATCTTCTTTATCATGCTAGGATTAACAGGAAAAAGCTAAAAATTTCAGAATTGCACCGTGCAATGTGGAGATATTACTGTTTGTGCATTTACAATATTCATTGATTTTTGCCATTGAAAAACATGTTTTTCATATACCAGAAATGTTTGAAGCTACTGACTGAATGAAAGGAGCTGGCATCTCACTCTCTTTGAATCTTCTTTATCATGCTAGGATTAGCAGGAAAAAGCAAAAAATTTCAGAATTGCACCTTGCAATGTGGAGATATTACTGTTTGTGCATTTACAATATTCATTGATTTTTGCCATTGAAAAACATGTTTTTCATATACCAGAAATGTTTGAAGCTACTGACTGAATGAAAGGAGCTGGCATCTCACTCTCTTTGAATCTTCTTTATCATGCTAGGATTAACAGGAAAAAGCAAAAAATTTCAGAATTGCACCGTGCAATGTGGAGATATTACTGTTTGTGCATTTACAATATTCATTGATTTTTGCCATTGAAAAACATGTTTTTCATATACCAGAAATGTTTGAAGCTACTGACTGAATGAAAGGAGCTGGCATCTCACTCTCTTTGAATCTTCTTTATCATGCTAGGATTAGCAGGAAAAAGCAAAAAATTTCAGAATTGCACCTTGCAATGTGGAGATATTACTGTTTGTGCATTTACAATATTCATTGATTTTTGCCATTGAAAAACATGTTTTTCATATACCAGAAATGTTTGAAGCTACTGACAATGAAAGGAGCTGGCATCTCACTCTCTTTGAATCTTCTTTATCATGCTAGGATTAACAGGAAAAAGCAAAAAATTTCAGAATTGCACCTTGCAACGTGGAGATATTACTGTTTGTGCATTTACAATATTCATTGATTTTTGCCATTGAAAAACATGTTTTTCATATACCAGAAATGTTTGAAGCTACTGACTGAATGAAAGGAGCTGGCATCTCACTCTCTTTGAATCTTCTTTATCATGCTAGGATTAACAGGAAAAAGCTAAAAATTTCAGAATTGCACCGTGCAATGTGGAGATATTACTGTTTGTGCATTTACAATATTCATTGATTTTTGCCATTGAAAAACATGTTTTTCATATACCAGAAATGTTTGAAGCTACTGACTGAATGAAAGGAGCTGGCATCTCACTCTCTTTGAATCTTCTTTATCATGCTAGGATTAGCAGGAAAAAGCAAAAAATTTCAGAATTGCACCTTGCAATGTGGAGATATTACTGTTTGTGCATTTACAATATTCATTGATTTTTGCCATTGAAAAACATGTTTTTCATATACCAGAAATGTTTGAAGCTACTGACTGAATGAAAGGAGCTGGCATCTCACTCTCTTTGAATCTTCTTTATCATGCTAGGATTAACAGGAAAAAGCTAAAAATTTCAGAATTGCACCGTACAATGTGGAGATATTACTGTTTGTGCATTTACAATATTCATTGATTTTTGCCATTGAAAAACATGTTTTTCATATACCAGAAATGTTTGAAGCTACTGACTGAATGAAAGGAGCTGGCATCTCACTCTCTTTGAATCTTCTTTATCATGCTAGGATTAGCAGGAAAAAGCAAAAAATTTCAGAATTGCACCTTGCAATGTGGAGATATTACTGTTTGTGCATTTACAATATTCATTGATTTTTGCCATTGAAAAACATGTTTTTCATATACCAGAAATGTTTGAAGCTACTGACTGAATGAAAGGAGCTGGCATCTCACTCTCTTTGAATCTTCTTTATCATGCTAGGATTAACAGGAAAAAGCAAAAAATTTCAGAATTGCACCGTGCAATGTGGAGATATTACTGTTTGTGCATTTACAATATTCATTGATTTTTGCCATTGAAAAACATGTTTTTCATATACCAGAAATGTTTGAAGCTACTGACTGAATGAAAGGAGCTGGCATCTCACTCTCTTTGAATCTTCTTTATCATGCTAGGATTAGCAGGAAAAAGCAAAAAATTTCAGAATTGCACCTTGCAATGTGGAGATATTACTGTTTGTGCATTTACAATATTCATTGATTTTTGCCATTGAAAAACATGTTTTTCATATACCAGAAATGTTTGAAGCTACTGACAATGAAAGGAGCTGGCATCTCACTCTCTTTGAATCTTCTTTATCATGCTAGGATTAACAGGAAAAAGCAAAAAATTTCAGAATTGCACCTTGCAACGTGGAGATATTACTGTTTGTGCATTTACAATATTCATTGATTTTTGCCATTGAAAAACATGTTTTTCATATACCAGAAATGTTTGAAGCTACTGACTGAATGAAAGGAGCTGGCATCTCACTCTCTTTGAATCTTCTTTATCATGCTAGGATTAACAGGAAAAAGCTAAAAATTTCAGAATTGCACCGTGCAATGTGGAGATATTACTGTTTGTGCATTTACAATATTCATTGATTTTTGCCATTGAAAAACATGTTTTTCATATACCAGAAATGTTTGAAGCTACTGACTGAATGAAAGGAGCTGGCATCTCACTCTCTTTGAATCTTCTTTATCATGCTAGGATTAGCAGGAAAAAGCAAAAAATTTCAGAATTGCACCTTGCAATGTGGAGATATTACTGTTTGTGCATTTACAATATTCATTGATTTTTGCCATTGAAAAACATGTTTTTCATATACCAGAAATGTTTGAAGCTACTGACTGAATGAAAGGAGCTGGCATCTCACTCTCTTTGAATCTTCTTTATCATGCTAGGATTAACAGGAAAAAGCTAAAAATTTCAGAATTGCACCGTACAATGTGGAGATATTACTGTTTGTGCATTTACAATATTCATTGATTTTTGCCATTGAAAAACATGTTTTTCATATACCAGAAATGTTTGAAGCTACTGACTGAATGAAAGGAGCTGGCATCTCACTCTCTTTGAATCTTCTTTATCATGCTAGGATTAGCAGGAAAAAGCAAAAAATTTCAGAATTGCACCTTGCAATGTGGAGATATTACTGTTTGTGCATTTACAATATTCATTGATTTTTGCCATTGAAAAACATGTTTTTCATATACCAGAAATGTTTGAAGCTACTGACTGAATGAAAGGAGCTGGCATCTCACTCTCTTTGAATCTTCTTTATCATGCTAGGATTAGCAGGAAAAAGCAAAAAATTTCAGAATTGCACCTTGCAATGCGGAGATATTACTGTTTGTGCATTTACAATATTCATTGATTTTTGCCATTGAAAAACATGTTTTTCATATACCAGAAATGTTTGAAGCTACTGACTGAATGAAAGGAGCTGGCATCTCACTCTCTTTGAATCTTCTTTATCATGCTAGGATTAACAGGAAAAAGCTAAAAATTTCAGAATTGCACCGTGCAATGTGGAGATATTACTGTTTGTGCATTTACAATATTCATTGATTTTTGCCATTGAAAAACATGTTTTTCATATACCAGAAATGTTTGAAGCTACTGACTGAATGAAAGGAGCTGGCATCTCACTCTCTTTGAATCTTCTTTATCATGCTAGGATTAGCAGGAAAAAGCAAAAAATTTCAGAATTGCACCTTGCAATGTGGAGATATTACTGTTTGTGCATTTACAATATTCATTGATTTTTGCCATTGAAAAACGTTTTTCATATACCAGAAATGTTTGAAGCTACTGACTGAATGAAAGGAGCTGGCATCTCACTCTCTTTGAATCTTCTTTATCATGCTAGGATTAACAGGAAAAAGCTAAAAATTTCAGAATTGCACCGTGCAATGTGGAGATATTACTGTTTGTGCATTTACAATATTCATTGATTTTTGCCATTGAAAAACATGTTTTTCATATACCAGAAATGTTTGAAGCTACTGACTGAATGAAAGGAGCTGGCATCTCACTCTCTTTGAATCTTCTTTATCATGCTAGGATTAGCAGGAAAAAGCAAAAAATTTCAGAATTGCACCTTTCAATGTGGAGATATTACTGTTTGTGCATTTACAATATTCATTGATTTTTGCCATTGAAAAACATGTTTTTCATATACCAGAAATGTTTGAAGCTACTGACTGAATGAAAGGAGCTGGCATCTCACTCTCTTTGAATCTTCTTTATCATGCTAGGATTAACAGGAAAAAGCTAAAAATTTCAGAATTGCACCGTGCAATGTGGAGATATTACTGTTTGTGCATTTACAATATTCATTGATTTTTGCCATTGAAAAACATGTTTTTCATATACCAGAAATGTTTGAAGCTACTGACTGAATGAAAGGAGCTGGCATCTCACTCTCTTTGAATCTTCTTTATCATGCTAGGATTAGCAGGAAAAAGCAAAAAATTTCAGAATTGCACCTTGCAATGTGGAGATATTACTGTTTGTGCATTTACAATATTCATTGATTTTTGCCATTGAAAAACATGTTTTTCATATACCAGAAATGTTTGAAGCTACTGACTGAATGAAAGGAGCTGGCATCTCACTCTCTTTGAATCTTCTTTATCATGCTAGGATTAACAGGAAAAAGCAAAAAATTTCAGAATTGCACCTTGCAATGTGGAGATATTACTGTTTGTGCATTTACAATATTCATTGATTTTTGCCATTGAAAAACATGTTTTTCATATACCAGAAATGTTTGAAGCTACTGACTGAATGAAAGGAGCTGGCATCTCACTCTCTTTGAATCTTCTTTATCATGCTAGGATTAACAGGAAAAAGCTAAAAATTTCAGAATTGCACCGTGCAATGTGGAGATATTACTGTTTGTGCATTTACAATATTCATTGATTTTTGCCATTGAAAAACATGTTTTTCATATACCAGAAATGTTTGAAGCTACTGACTGAATGAAAGGAGCTGGCATCTCACTCTCTTTGAATCTTCTTTATCATGCTAGGATTAGCAGGAAAAAGCAAAAAATTTCAGAATTGCACCTTGCAATGTGGAGATATTACTGTTTGTGCATTTACAATATTCATTGATTTTTGCCATTGAAAAACATGTTTTTCATATACCAGAAATGTTTGAAGCTACTGACTGAATGAAAGGAGCTGGCATCTCACTCTCTTTGAATCTTCTTTATCATGCTAGGATTAACAGGAAAAAGCTAAAAATTTCAGAATTGCACCGTGCAATGTGGAGATATTACTGTTTGTGCATTTACAATATTCATTGATTTTTGCCATTGAAAAACATGTTTTTCATATACCAGAAATGTTTGAAGCTACTGACTGAATGAAAGGAGCTGGCATCTCACTCTCTTTGAATCTTCTTTATCATGCTAGGATTAGCAGGAAAAAGCAAAAAATTTCAGAATTGCACCTTGCAATGTGGAGATATTACTGTTTGTGCATTTACAATATTCATTGATTTTTGCCATTGAAAAACGTTTTTCATATACCAGAAATGTTTGAAGCTACTGACTGAATGAAAGGAGCTGGCATCTCACTCTCTTTGAATCTTCTTTATCATGCTAGGATTAACAGGAAAAAGCTAAAAATTTCAGAATTGCACCGTGCAATGTGGAGATATTACTGTTTGTGCATTTACAATATTCATTGATTTTTGCCATTGAAAAACATGTTTTTCATATACCAGAAATGTTTGAAGCTACTGACTGAATGAAAGGAGCTGGCATCTCACTCTCTTTGAATCTTCTTTATCATGCTAGGATTAGCAGGAAAAAGCAAAAAATTTCAGAATTGCACCTTTCAATGTGGAGATATTACTGTTTGTGCATTTACAATATTCATTGATTTTTGCCATTGAAAAACATGTTTTTCATATACCAGAAATGTTTGAAGCTACTGACTGAATGAAAGGAGCTGGCATCTCACTCTCTTTGAATCTTCTTTATCATGCTAGGATTAACAGGAAAAAGCTAAAAATTTCAGAATTGCACCGTGCAATGTGGAGATATTACTGTTTGTGCATTTACAATATTCATTGATTTTTGCCATTGAAAAACATGTTTTTCATATACCAGAAATGTTTGAAGCTACTGACTGAATGAAAGGAGCTGGCATCTCACTCTCTTTGAATCTTCTTTATCATGCTAGGATTAGCAGGAAAAAGCAAAAAATTTCAGAATTGCACCTTGCAATGTGGAGATATTACTGTTTGTGCATTTACAATATTCATTGATTTTTGCCATTGAAAAACATGTTTTTCATATACCAGAAATGTTTGAAGCTACTGACTGAATGAAAGGAGCTGGCATCTCACTCTCTTTGAATCTTCTTTATCATGCTAGGATTAACAGGAAAAAGCAAAAAATTTCAGAATTGCACTTGCAATGTGGAGATATTACTGTTTGTGCATTTACAATATTCATTGATTTTTGCCATTGAAAAACATGTTTTTCATATACCAGAAATGTTTGAAGCTACTGACTGAATGAAAGGAGCTGGCATCTCACTCTCTTTGAATCTTCTTTATCATGCTAGGATTAACAGGAAAAAGCAAAAAATTTCAGAATTGCACCTTGCAATGTGGAGATATTACTGTTTGTGCATTTACAATATTCATTGATTTTTGCCATTGAAAAACATGTTTTTCATATACCAGAAATGTTTGAAGCTACTGACTGAATGAAAGGAGCTGGCATCTCACTCTCTTTGAATCTTCTTTTATCATGCTAGGATTAACAGAAAAAGCTAAAAATTTCAGAATTGCACCGTGCAATGTGGAGATATTACTGTTTGTGCATTTACAATATTCATTGATTTTTGCCATTGAAAAACATGTTTTTCATATACCAGAAATGTTTGAAGCTACTGACTGAATGAAAGGAGCTGGCATCTCACTCTCTTTGAATCTTCTTTATCATGCTAGGATTAGCAGGAAAAAGCAAAAAATTTCAGAATTGCACCTTGCAATGTGGAGATATTACTGTTTGTGCATTTACAATATTCATTGATTTTTGCCATTGAAAAAACATGTTTTTTCATATACCAGAAATGTTTGAAGCTACTGACTGAATGAAAGGAGCTGGCATCTCACTCTCTTTGAATCTTCTTTATCATGCTAGGATTAACAGGAAAAAGCTAAAAATTTCAGAATTGCACCGTGCAATGTGGAGATATTACTGTTTGTGCATTTACAATATTCATTGATTTTTGCCATTGAAAAACATGTTTTTCATATACCAGAAATGTTTGAAGCTACTGACTGAATGAAAGGAGCTGGCATCTCACTCTCTTTGAATCTTCTTTATCATGCTAGGATTAGCAGGAAAAAGCAAAAAATTTCAGAATTGCACCTTGCAATGTGGAGATATTACTGTTTGTGCATTTACAATATTCATTGATTTTTGCCATTGAAAAAACGTTTTTCATATACCAGAAATGTTTGAAGCTACTGACTGAATGAAAGGAGCTGGCATCTCACTCTCTTTGAATCTTCTTTATCATGCTAGGATTAACAGGAAAAAGCTAAAAATTTCAGAATTGCACCGTGCAATGTGGAGATATTACTGTTTGTGCATTTACAATATTCATTGATTTTTGCCATTGAAAAACATGTTTTTCATATACCAGAAATGTTTGAAGCTACTGACTGAATGAAAGGAGCTGGCATCTCACTCTCTTTGAATCTTCTTTATCATGCTAGGATTAGCAGGAAAAAGCAAAAAATTTCAGAATTGCACCTTTCAATGTGGAGATATTACTGTTTGTGCATTTACAATATTCATTGATTTTTGCCATTGAAAAACATGTTTTTCATATACCAGAAATGTTTGAAGCTACTGACTGAATGAAAGGAGCTGGCATCTCACTCTCTTTGAATCTTCTTTATCATGCTAGGATTAACAGGAAAAAGCTAAAAATTTCAGAATTGCACCGTGCAATGTGGAGATATTACTGTTTGTGCATTTACAATATTCATTGATTTTTTGCCATTGAAAAACATGTTTTTCATATACCAGAAATGTTTGAAGCTACTGACTGAATGAAAGGAGCTGGCATCTCACTCTCTTTGAATCTTCTTTATCATGCTAGGATTAGCAGGAAAAAGCAAAAAATTTCAGAATTGCACCTTGCAATGTGGAGATATTACTGTTTGTGCATTTACAATATTCATTGATTTTTGCCATTGAAAAACATGTTTTTCATATACCAGAAATGTTTGAAGCTACTGACTGAATGAAAAGGAGCTGGCATCTCACTCTCTTTGAATCTTCTTTATCATGCTAGGATTAACAGGAAAAAGCAAAAATTTCAGAATTGCACCTTGCAATGTGGAGATATTACTGTTTGTGCATTTACAATATTCATTGATTTTTGCCATTGAAAACATGTTTTTCATATACCAGAAATGTTTGAAGCTACTGACTGAATGAAAGGAGCTGGCATCTCACTCTCTTTGAATCTTCTTTATCATGCTAGGATTAACAGGAAAAGCTAAAAATTTCAGAATTGCACCGTGCAATGTGGAGATATTACTGTTTGTGCATTTACAATATTCATTGATTTTTGCCATTGAAAAACATGTTTTTCATATACCAGAAATGTTTGAAGCTACTGACTGAATGAAAGGAGCTGGCATCTCACTCTCTTTGAATCTTCTTTATCATGCTAGGATTAGCAGGAAAAAGCAAAAAAATTTCAGAATTGCACCTTGCAATGTGGAGATATTACTGTTTGTGCATTTACAATATTCATTGATTTTTGCCATTGAAAAACATGTTTTTCATATACCAGAAATGTTTGAAGCTACTGACTGAATGAAAGGAGCTGGCATCTCACTCTCTTTGAATCTTCTTTATCATGCTAGGATTAACAGGAAAAAGCTAAAAATTTCAGAATTGCACCGTGCAATGTGGAGATATTACTGTTTGTGCATTTACAATATCATTGATTTTTGCCATTGAAAAACATGTTTTTCATATACCAGAAATGTTTGAAGCTACTGACTGAATGAAAGGAGCTGGCATCTCACTCTCTTTGAATCTTCTTTATCATGCTAGGATTAGCAGGAAAAAGCAAAAAATTTCAGAATTGCACCTTTCAATGTGGAGATATTACTGTTTGTGCATTTACAATATTCATTGATTTTTGCCATTGAAAAACATGTTTTTCATATACCAGAAATGTTTGAAGCTACTGACTGAATGAAAGGAGCTGGCATCTCACTCTCTTTGAATCTTCTTTATCATGCTAGGATTAACAGGAAAAAGCTAAAAATTTCAGAATTGCACCGTGCAATGTGGAGATATTACTGTTTGTGCATTTACAATATTCATTGATTTTTGCCATTGAAAAACATGTTTTTCATATACCAGAAATGTTTGAAGCTACTGACTGAATGAAAGGAGCTGGCATCTCACTCTCTTTGAATCTTCTTTATCATGCTAGGATTAGCAGGAAAAAGCAAAAAATTTCAGAATTGCACCTTGCAATGTGGAGATATTACTGTTTGTGCATTTACAATATTCATTGATTTTTTGCCATTGAAAAACATGTTTTTCATATACCAGAAATGTTTGAAGCTACTGACTGAATGAAAGGAGCTGGCATCTCACTCTCTTTGAATCTTCTTTATCATGCTAGGATTAACAGGAAAAAGCAAAAAATTTCAGAAATTGCACCTTGCAATGTGGAGATATTACTGTTTGTGCATTTACAATATTCATTGATTTTTGCCATTGAAAAACATGTTTTTCATATACCAGAAATGTTTGAAGCTACTGACTGAATGAAAGGAGCTGGCATCTCACTCTCTTTGAATCTTCTTTATCATGCTAGGATTAACAGGAAAAAGCAAAAAATTTCAGAATTGCACCTTGCAATGTGGAGATATTACTGTTTGTGCATTTACAATATTCATTGATTTTTGCCATTGAAAAACATGTTTTTCATATACCAGAAATGTTTTGAAGCTACTGACTGAATGAAAGGAGCTGGCATCTCACTCTCTTTGAATCTTCTTTATCATGCTAGGATTAACAGGAAAAAGCTAAAAATTTCAGAATTGCACCGTGCAATGTGGAGATATTACTGTTTGTGCATTTACAATATTCATTGATTTTTGCCATTGAAAAACATGTTTTTCATATACCAGAAATGTTTGAAGCTACTGACTGAATGAAAGGAGCTGGCATCTCACTCTCTTTGAATCTTCTTTATCATGCTAGGATTAGCAGGAAAAAGCAAAAAATTTCAGAATTGCACCTTGCAATGTGGAGATATTACTGTTTGTGCATTTACAATATTCATTGATTTTTGCCATTGAAAAAACATGTTTTTCATATACCAGAAATGTTTGAAGCTACTGACTGAATGAAAGGAGCTGGCATCTCACTCTCTTTGAATCTTCTTTATCATGCTAGGATTAACAGGAAAAAGCTAAAAATTTCAGAATTGCACCGTGCAATGTGGAGATATTACTGTTTGTGCATTTACAATATTCATTGATTTTTGCCATTGAAAAACATGTTTTCATATACCAGAAATGTTTGAAGCTACTGACTGAATGAAAGGAGCTGGCATCTCACTCTCTTTGAATCTTCTTTATCATGCTAGGATTAGCAGGAAAAAGCAAAAAATTTCAGAATTGCACCTTGCAATGTGGAGATATTACTGTTTGTGCATTTACAATATTCATTGATTTTTGCCATTGAAAAACGTTTTTCATATACCAGAAATGTTTGAAGCTACTGACTGAATGAAAGGAGCTGGCATCTCACTCTCTTTGAATCTTCTTTATCATGCTAGGATTAACAGGAAAAAGCTAAAAATTTCAGAATTGCACCGTGCAATGTGGAGATATTACTGTTTGTGCATTTACAATATTCATTGATTTTTGCCATTGAAAAACATGTTTTTCATATACCAGAAATGTTTGAAGCTACTGACTGAATGAAAGGAGCTGGCATCTCACTCTCTTTGAATCTTCTTTATTCATGCTAGGATTAGCAGGAAAAAGCAAAAAAATTTCAGAATTGCACCTTTCAATGTGGAGATATTACTGTTTGTGCATTTACAATATTCATTGATTTTTGCCATTGAAAAACATGTTTTTCATATACCAGAAATGTTTGAAGCTACTGACTGAATGAAAGGAGCTGGCATCTCACTCTCTTTGAATCTTCTTTATCATGCTAGGATTAACAGGAAAAAGCTAAAAATTTCAGAATTGCACCGTGCAATGTGGAGA
Source organism: Phyllobates terribilis (assembly GCF_046119375.1). NCBI lineage: Eukaryota > Metazoa > Chordata > Amphibia > Anura > Dendrobatidae > Phyllobates > Phyllobates terribilis. The sequence continues at coordinate 21,234 of NW_027371878.1, forward strand.
TATTACTGTTTGTGCATTTACAATATTCATTGATTTTTGCCATTGAAAAACATGTTTTTCATATACCAGAAATGTTTGAAGCTACTGACTGAATGAAAGGAGCTGGCATCTCACTCTCTTTGAAATCTTCTTTATCATGCTAGGATTAGCAGGAAAAAGCAAAAAAATTTTCAGAAATTGCAC
>NW_027371879.1:0-21406 GCF_046119375.1 Phyllobates terribilis
CCCAGCTCCTTTCATTCAGTCAGTAGCTTCAAACATTTTCTGGTATATGAAAAAAAACATGTTTTTTTCAATGGCAAAAAAATCAATGAATATTGTAAATGCACAAACAGTAATATCTCCACATTGCAAGGTGCAATTCTGAAATTTTTTGCTTTTTCCTGCTAATCCTAGCATGATAAAGAAGATTCAAAGAGAGTGAGATGCCAGCTCCTTTCATTCAGTCAGAAGCTTCAAACATTTCTGGTATATGAAAAACATGTTTTTCAATGGCAAAAATCAATGAATATTGTAAATGCACAAACAGTAATATCTCCACATTGCACGGTGCAATTCTGAAATTTTTAGCTTTTTCCTGTTAATCCTAGCATGATAAAGAAGATTCAAAGAGAGTGAGATGCCAGCTCCTTTCATTCAGTCAGTAGCTTCAAACATTTCTGGTATATGAAAACATGTTTTTCAATGGCAAAAATCAATGAATATTGTAAATGCACAAACAGTAATATCTCCACATTGCACGGTGCAATTCTGAAATTTTTAGCTTTTTCCTGTTAATCCTAGCATGATAAAGAAGATTCAAAGAGAGTGAGATGCCAGCTCCTTTCATTCAGTCAGTAGCTTCAAACATTTTCTGGTATATGAAAAACATGTTTTTCAATGGCAAAAATCAATGAATATTGTAAATGCACAAACAGTAATATCTCCACATTGCAAGGTGCAATTCTGAAATTTTTTGCTTTTTCCTGCTAATCCTAGCATGATAAAGAAGATTCAAAGAGAGTGAGATGCCAGCTCCTTTCATTCAGTCAGTAGCTTCAAACATTTCTGGTATATGAAAAAACATGTTTTTCAATGGCAAAAATCAATGAATATTGTAAATGCACAAACAGTAATATCTCCACATTGCACGGTGCAATTCTGAAATTTTTAGCTTTTTCCTGTTAATCCTAGCATGATAAAGAAGATTCAAAGAGAGTGAGATGCCAGCTCCTTTCATTCAGTCAGTAGCTTCAAACATTTCTGGTATATGAAAACATGTTTTTCAATGGCAAAAATCAATGAATATTGTAAATGCACAAACAGTAATATCTCCACATTGCACGGTGCAATTCTGAAATTTTTAGCTTTTTCCTGTTAATCCTAGCATGATAAAGAAGATTCAAAGAGAGTGAGATGCCAGCTCCTTTCATTCAGTCAGTAGCTTCAAACATTTCTGGTATATGAAAAACATGTTTTTCAATGGCAAAAATCAATGAATATTGTAAATGCACAAACAGTAATATCTCCACATTGCAAGGTGCAATTCTGAAATTTTTTGCTTTTTCCTGCTAATCCTAGCATGATAAAGAAGATTCAAAGAGAGTGAGATGCCAGCTCCTTTCATTCAGTCAGAAGCTTCAAACATTTCTGGTATATGAAAAACATGTTTTTCAATGGCAAAAATCAATGAATATTGTAAATGCACAAACAGTAATATCTCCACATTGCACGGTGCAATTCTGAAATTTTTAGCTTTTTCCTGTTAATCCTAGCATGATAAAGAAGATTCAAAGAGAGTGAGATGCCAGCTCCTTTCATTCAGTCAGTAGCTTCAAACATTTCTGGTATATGAAAAACATGTTTTTCAATGGCAAAAAATCAATGAATATTGTAAATGCACAAACAGTAATATCTCCACATTGCAAGGTGCAATTCTGAAATTTTTTGCTTTTTCCTGCTAATCCTAGCATGATAAAGAAGATTCAAAGAGAGTGAGATGCCAGCTCCTTTCATTCAGTCAGTAGCTTCAAACATTTCTGGTATATGAAAAACATGTTTTTCAATGGCAAAAATCAATGAATCTTGTAAATGCACAAACAGTAATATCTCCACATTGCACGGTGCAATTCTGAAATTTTTAGCTTTTTCCTGTTAATCCTAGCATGATAAAGAAGATTCAAAGAGAGTGAGATGCCAGCTCCTTTCATTCAGTCAGTAGCTTCAAACATTTCTGGTATATGAAAAACATGTTTTTCAATGGCAAAAAATCAATGAATATTGTAAATGCACAAACAGTAATATCTCCACATTGCAAGGTGCAATTCTGAAATTTTTTGCTTTTTCCTGTTAATCCTAGCATGATAAAGAAGATTCAAAGAGAGTGAGATGCCAGCTCCTTTCATTCAGTCAGTAGCTTCAAACATTTCTGGTATATGAAAAACATGTTTTTCAATGGCAAAAATCAATGAATATTGTAAATGCACAAACAGTAATATCTCCACATTGCAAGGTGCAATTCTGAAATTTTTTGCTTTTTCCTGCTAATCCTAGCATGATAAAGAAGATTCAAAGAGAGTGAGATGCCAGCTCCTTTCATTCAGTCAGTAGCTTCAAACATTTCTGGTATATGAAAAACATGTTTTTCAATGGCAAAAATCAATGAATATTGTAAATGCACAAACAGTAATATCTCCACATTGCAAGGTGCAATTCTGAAATTTTTTGCTTTTTCCTGTTAATCCTAGCATGATAAAGAAGATTCAAAGAGAGTGAGATGCCAGCTCCTTTCATTCAGTCAGTAGCTTCAAACATTTCTGGTATATGAAAAACATGTTTTTCAATGGCAAAAATCAATGAATATTGTAAATGCACAAACAGTAATATCTCCACATTGCAAGGTGCAATTCTGAAATTTTTTGCTTTTTCCTGCTAATCCTAGCATGATAAAGAAGATTCAAAGAGAGTGAGATGCCAGCTCCTTTCATTCAGTCAGTAGCTTCAAACATTTCTGGTATATGAAAAACGTTTTTCAATGGCAAAAATCAATGAATATTGTAAATGCACAAACAGTAATATCTCCACATTGCACGGTGCAATTCTGAAATTTTTAGCTTTTTCCTGTTAATCCTAGCATGATAAAGAAGATTCAAAGAGAGTGAGATGCCAGCTCCTTTCATTCAGTCAGTAGCTTCAAACATTTCTGGTATATGAAAAACATGTTTTTCAATGGCAAAAATCAATGAATATTGTAAATGCACAAACAGTAATATCTCCACATTGCAAGGTGCAATTCTGAAATTTTTTGCTTTTTCCTGCTAATCCTACCATGATAAAGAAGATTCAAAGAGAGTGAGATGCCAGCTCCTTTCATTCAGTCAGTAGCTTCAAACATTTCTGGTATATGAAAAACATGTTTTTCAATGGCAAAAATCAATGAATATTGTAAATGCACAAACAGTAATATCTCCACATTGCACGGTGCAATTCTGAAATTTTTAGCTTTTTCCTGTTAATCCTAGCATGATAATGAAGATTCAAAGAGAGTGAGATGCCAGCTCCTTTCATTCAGTCAGTAGCTTCAAACATTTCTGGTATATGAAAAACATGTTTTTCAATGGCAAAAATCAATGAATATTGTAAATGCACAAACAGTAATATCTCCACATTGCAAGGTGCAATTCTGAAATTTTTTGCTTTTTCCTGCTAATCCTAGCATGATAAAGAAGATTCAAAGAGAGTGAGATGCCAGCTCCTTTCATTGTCAGTAGCTTCAAACATTTCTGGTATATGAAAAACATGTTTTTCAATGGCAAAAATCAATGAATATTGTAAATGCACAAACAGTAATATCTCCACATTGCAAGGTGCAATTCTGAAATTTTTTGCTTTTTCCTGCTAATCCTAGCATGATAAAGAAGATTCAAAGAGAGTGAGATGCCAGCTCCTTTCATTCAGTCAGTAGCTTCAAACATTTCTGGTATATGAAAAACATGTTTTTCAATGGCAAAAATCAATGAATATTGTAAATGCACAAACAGTAATATCTCCACATTGCACGGTGCAATTCTGAAATTTTTAGCTTTTTCCTGTTAATCCTAGCATGATAAAGAAGATTCAAAGAGAGTGAGATGCCAGCTCCTTTCATTCAGTCAGTAGCTTCAAACATTTCTGGTATATGAAAAACATGTTTTTCAATGGCAAAAATCAATGAATATTGTAAATGCACAAACAGTAATATCTCCACATTGCAAGGTGCAATTCTGAAATTTTTTGCTTTTTCCTGCTAATCCTAGCATGATAAAGAAGATTCAAAGAGAGTGAGATGCCAGCTCCTTTCATTCAGTCAGTAGCTTCAAACATTTCTGGTATATGAAAAACATGTTTTTCAATGGCAAAAATCAATGAATATTGTAAATGCACAAACAGTAATATCTCCACATTGCACGGTGCAATTCTGAAATTTTTTGCTTTTTCCTGTTAATCCTAGCATGATAAAGAAGATTCAAAGAGAGTGAGATGCCAGCTCCTTTCATTCAGTCAGTAGCTTCAAACATTTCTGGTATATGAAAAACATGTTTTTCAATGGCAAAAATCAATGAATATTGTAAATGCACAAACAGTAATATCTCCACATTGCAAGGTGCAATTCTGAAATTTTTTGCTTTTTCCTGTTAATCCTAGCATGATAAAGAAGATTCAAAGAGAGTGAGATGCCAGCTCCTTTCATTCAGTCAGTAGCTTCAAACATTTCTGGTATATGAAAAACATGTTTTTCAATGGCAAAAATCAATGAATATTGTAAATGCACAAACAGTAATATCTCCACATTGCAAGGTGCAATTCTGAAATTTTTTGCTTTTTCCTGCTAATCCTAGCATGATAAAGAAGATTCAAAGAGAGTGAGATGCCAGCTCCTTTCATTCAGTCAGTAGCTTCAAACATTTCTGGTATATGAAAAACGTTTTTCAATGGCAAAAATCAATGAATATTGTAAATGCACAAACAGTAATATCTCCACATTGCACGGTGCAATTCTGAAATTTTTAGCTTTTTCCTGTTAATCCTAGCATGATAAAGAAGATTCAAATAGAGTGAGATTCCAGCTCCTTTCATTCAGTCAGTAGCTTCAAACATTTCTGGTATATGAAAAACATGTTTTTCAATGGCAAAAATCAATGAATATTGTAAATGCACAAACAGTAATATCTCCACATTTCAAGGTGCAATTCTGAAATTTTTTGCTTTTTCCTGTTAATCCTAGCATGATAAAGAAGATTCAAAGAGAGTGAGATGCCAGCTCCTTTCATTCAGTCAGTAGCTTCAAACATTTCTGGTATATGAAAAACATGTTTTTCAATGGCAAAAATCAATGAATATTGTAAATGCACAAACAGTAATATCTCCACATTGCAAGGTGCAATTCTGAATTTTTTTGCTTTTTCCTGCTAATCCTAGCATGATAAAGAAGATTCAAAGAGAGTGAGATGCCAGCTCCTTTCATTCAGTCAGTAGCTTCAAACATTTCTGGTATATGAAAAACATGTTTTTCAATGGCAAAAATCAATGAATATTGTAAATGCACAAACAGTAATATCTCCACATTGCACGGTGCAATTCTGAAATTTTTAGCTTTTTCCTGTTAATCCTAGCATGATAAAGAAGATTCAAAGAGAGTGAGATGCCAGCTCCTTTCATTCAGTCAGTAGCTTCAAACATTTCTGGTATATGAAAAACATGTTTTTCAATGGCAAAAATCAATGAATATTGTAAATGCACAAACAGTAATATCTCCACATTGCAAGGTGCAATTCTGAAATTTTTTGCTTTTTCCTGCTAATCCTAGCATGATAAAGAAGATTCAAAGAGAGTGAGATGCCAGCTCCTTTCATTCAGTCAGAAGCTTCAAACATTTCTGGTATATGAAAAACATGTTTTTCAATGGCAAAAATCAATGAATATTGTAAATGCACAAACAGTAATATCTCCACATTGCACGGTGCAATTCTGAAATTTTTAGCTTTTTCCTGTTAATCCTAGCATGATAAAGAAGATTCAAAGAGAGTGAGATGCCAGCTCCTTTCATTCAGTCAGTAGCTTCAAACATTTCTGGTATATGAAAAACATGTTTTTCAATGGCAAAAATCAATGAATATTGTAAATGCACAAACAGTAATATCTCCACATTGCACGGTGCAATTCTGAAATTTTTAGCTTTTTCCTGTTAATCCTAGCATGATAAAGAAGATTCAAAGAGAGTGAGATGCCAGCTCCTTTCATTCAGTCAGTAGCTTCAAACATTTCTGGTATATGAAAAACATGTTTTTCAATGGCAAAAATCAATGAATATTGTAAATGCACAAACAGTAATATCTCCACATTGCAAGGTGCAATTCTGAAATTTTTTGCTTTTTCCTGCTAATCCTAGCATGATAAAGAAGATTCAAAGAGAGTGAGATGCCAGCTCCTTTCATTCAGTCAGTAGCTTCAAACATTTCTGGTATATGAAAAACATGTTTTTCAATGGCAAAAATCAATGAATATTGTAAATGCACAAACAGTAATATCTCCACATTGCACGGTGCAATTCTGAAATTTTTAGCTTTTTCCTGTTAATCCTAGCATGATAAAGAAGATTCAAAGAGAGTGAGATGCCAGCTCCTTTCATTCAGTCAGTAGCTTCAAACATTTCTGGTATATGAAAAACATGTTTTTCAATGGCAAAAATCAATGAATATTGTAAATGCACAAACAGTAATATCTCCACATTGCACGGTGCAATTCTGAAATTTTTAGCTTTTTCCTGTTAATCCTAGCATGATAAAGAAGATTCAAAGAGAGTGAGATGCCAGCTCCTTTCATTCAGTCAGTAGCTTCAAACATTTCTGGTATATGAAAAACATGTTTTTCAATGGCAAAAATCAATGAATATTGTAAATGCACAAACAGTAATATCTCCACATTGCAAGGTGCAATTCTGAAATTTTTTGCTTTTTCCTGCTAATCCTAGCATGATAAAGAAGATTCAAAGAGAGTGAGATGCCAGCTCCTTTCATTCAGTCAGAAGCTTCAAACATTTCTGGTATATGAAAAACATGTTTTTCAATGGCAAAAATCAATGAATATTGTAAATGCACAAACAGTAATATCTCCACATTGCACGGTGCAATTCTGAAATTTTTAGCTTTTTCCTGTTAATCCTAGCATGATAAAGAAGATTCAAAGAGAGTGAGATGCCAGCTCCTTTCATTCAGTCAGTAGCTTCAAACATTTCTGGTATATGAAAAACATGTTTTTCAATGGCAAAAATCAATGAATATTGTAAATGCACAAACAGTAATATCTCCACATTGCAAGGTGCAATTCTGAAATTTTTTGCTTTTTCCTGCTAATCCTAGCATGATAAAGAAGATTCAAAGAGAGTGAGATGCCAGCTCCTTTCATTCAGTCAGTAGCTTCAAACATTTCTGGTATATGAAAAACATGTTTTTCAATGGCAAAAATCAATGAATCTTGTAAATGCACAAACAGTAATATCTCCACATTGCACGGTGCAATTCTGAAATTTTTAGCTTTTTCCTGTTAATCCTAGCATGATAAAGAAGATTCAAAGAGAGTGAGATGCCAGCTCCTTTCATTCAGTCAGTAGCTTCAAACATTTCTGGTATATGAAAAACATGTTTTTCAATGGCAAAAATCAATGAATATTGTAAATGCACAAACAGTAATATCTCCACATTGCAAGGTGCAATTCTGAAATTTTTTGCTTTTTCCTGTTAATCCTAGCATGATAAAGAAGATTCAAAGAGAGTGAGATGCCAGCTCCTTTCATTCAGTCAGTAGCTTCAAACATTTCTGGTATATGAAAAACATGTTTTTCAATGGCAAAAATCAATGAATATTGTAAATGCACAAACAGTAATATCTCCACATTGCAAGGTGCAATTCTGAAATTTTTTGCTTTTTCCTGCTAATCCTAGCATGATAAAGAAGATTCAAAGAGAGTGAGATGCCAGCTCCTTTCATTCAGTCAGTAGCTTCAAACATTTCTGGTATATGAAAAACATGTTTTTCAATGGCAAAAATCAATGAATATTGTAAATGCACAAACAGTAATATCTCCACATTGCAAGGTGCAATTCTGAAATTTTTTGCTTTTTCCTGCTAATCCTAGCATGATAAAGAAGATTCAAAGAGAGTGAGATGCCAGCTCCTTTCATTCAGTCAGTAGCTTCAAACATTTCTGGTATATGAAAAACATGTTTTTCAATGGCAAAAATCAATGAATATTGTAAATGCACAAACAGTAATATCTCCACATTGCACGGTGCAATTCTGAAATTTTTAGCTTTTTCCTGTTAATCCTAGCATGATAAAGAAGATTCAAAGAGAGTGAGATGCCAGCTCCTTTCATTCAGTCAGTAGCTTCAAACATTTCTGGTATATGAAAAACATGTTTTTCAATGGCAAAAATCAATGAATATTGTAAATGCACAAACAGTAATATCTCCACATTGCAAGGTGCAATTCTGAAATTTTTTGCTTTTTCCTGCTAATCCTAGCATGATAAAGAAGATTCAAAGAGAGTGAGATGCCAGCTCCTTTCATTCAGTCAGTAGCTTCAAACATTTCTGGTATATGAAAAACATGTTTTTCAATGGCAAAAATCAATGAATATTGTAAATGCACAAACAGTAATATCTCCACATTGCACGGTGCAATTCTGAAATTTTTAGCTTTTTCCTGTTAATCCTAGCATGATAAAGAAGATTCAAAGAGAGTGAGATGCCAGCTCCTTTCATTCAGTCAGTAGCTTCAAACATTTCTGGTATATGAAAAACATGTTTTTCAATGGCAAAAATCAATGAATATTGTAAATGCACAAACAGTAATATCTCCACATTGCAAGGTGCAATTCTGAAATTTTTTGCTTTTTCCTGTTAATCCTAGCATGATAAAGAAGATTCAAAGAGAGTGAGATGCCAGCTCCTTTCATTCAGTCAGTAGCTTCAAACATTTCTGGTATATGAAAAACATGTTTTTCAATGGCAAAAATCAATGAATATTGTAAATGCACAAACAGTAATATCTCCACATTGCACGGTGCAATTCTGAAATTTTTAGCTTTTTCCTGTTAATCCTAGCATGATAAAGAAGATTCAAAGAGAGTGAGATGCCAGCTCCTTTCATTCAGTCAGTAGCTTCAAACATTTCTGATATATGAAAAACATGTTTTTCAATGGCAAAAATCAATGAATATTGTAAATGCACAAACAGTAATATCTCCACATTGCAAGGTGCAATTCTGAAATTTTTTGCTTTTTCCTGTTAATCCTAGCATGATAAAGAAGATTCAAAGAGAGTGAGATGCCAGCTCCTTTCATTCAGTCAGTAGCTTCAAACATTTCTGGTATATGAAAAACATGTTTTTCAATGGCAAAAATCAATGAATATTGTAAATGCACAAACAGTAATATCTCCACATTGCAAGGTGCAATTCTGAAATTTTTTGCTTTTTCCTGCTAATCCTAGCATGATAAAGAAGATTCAAAGAGAGTGAGATGCCAGCTCCTTTCATTCAGTCAGTAGCTTCAAACATTTCTGGTATATGAAAAACATGTTTTTCAATGGCAAAAATCAATGAATATTGTAAATGCACAAACAGTAATATCTCCACATTGCACGGTGCAATTCTGAAATTTTTAGCTTTTTCCTGTTAATCCTAGCATGATAAAGAAGATTCAAAGAGAGTGAGATGCCAGCTCCTTTCATTCAGTCAGTAGCTTCAAACATTTCTGGTATATGAAAAATATGTTTTTCAATGGCAAAAATCAATGAATATTGTAAATGCACAAACAGTAATATCTCCACATTGCAAGGTGCAATTCTGAAATTTTTTGCTTTTTCCTGTTAATCCTAGCATGATAAAGAAGATTCAAAGAGAGTGAGATGCCAGCTCCTTTCATTCAGTCAGTAGCTTCAAACATTTCTGGTATATGAAAAACATGTTTTTCAATGGCAAAAATCAATGAATATTGTAAATGCACAAACAGTAATATCTCCACATTGCAAGGTGCAATTCTGAAATTTTTTGCTTTTTCCTGCTAATCCTAGCATGATAAAGAAGATTCAAAGAGAGTGAGATGCCAGCTCCTTTCATTCAGTCAGTAGCTTCAAACATTTCTGGTATATGAAAAACATGTTTTTCAATGGCAAAAATCAATGAATATTGTAAATGCACAAACAGTAATATCTCCACATTGCACGGTGCAATTCTGAAATTTTTAGCTTTTTCCTGTTAATCCTAGCATGATAAAGAAGATTCAAAGAGAGTGAGATGCCAGCTCCTTTCATTCAGTCAGTAGCTTCAAACATTTCTGGTATATGAAAAACATGTTTTTCAATGGCAAAAATCAATGAATATTGTAAATGCACAAACAGTAATATCTCCACATTGCAAGGTGCAATTCTGAAATTTTTTGCTTTTTCCTGTTAATCCTAGCATGATAAAGAAGATTCAAAGAGAGTGAGATGCCAGCTCCTTTCATTCAGTCAGTAGCTTCAAACATTTCTGGTATATGAAAAACATGTTTTTCAATGGCAAAAATCAATGAATATTGTAAATGCACAAACAGTAATATCTCCACATTGCAAGGTGCAATTCTGAAATTTTTTGCTTTTTCCTGCTAATCCTAGCATGATAAAGAAGATTCAAAGAGAGTGAGATGCCAGCTCCTTTCATTCAGTCAGTAGCTTCAAACATTTCTGGTATATGAAAAACATGTTTTTCAATGGCAAAAATCAATGAATATTGTAAATGCACAAACAGTAATATCTCCACATTGCACGGTGCAATTCTGAAATTTTTAGCTTTTTCCTGTTAATCCTAGCATGATAAAGAAGATTCAAAGAGAGTTAGATGCCAGCTCCTTTCATTCAGTCAGTAGCTTCAAACATTTCTGGTATATGAAAAACATGTTTTTCAATGGCAAAAATCAATGAATATTGTAAATGCACAAACAGTAATATCTCCACATTGCAAGGTGCAATTCTGAAATTTTTTGCTTTTTCCTGTTAATCCTAGCATGATAAAGAAGATTCAAAGAGAGTGAGATGCCAGCTCCTTTCATTCAGTCAGTAGCTTCAAACATTTCTGGTATATGAAAAACATGTTTTTCAATGGCAAAAATCAATGAATATTGTAAATGCACAAACAGTAATATCTCCACATTGCAAGGTGCAATTCTGAAATTTTTTGCTTTTTCCTGCTAATCCTAGCATGATAAAGAAGATTCAAAGAGAGTGAGATGCCAGCTCCTTTCATTCAGTCAGTAGCTTCAAACATTTCTGGTATATGAAAAACATGTTTTTCAATGGCAAAAATCAATGAATATTGTAAATGCACAAACAGTAATATCTCCACATTGCACGGTGCAATTCTGAAATTTTTAGCTTTTTCCTGATAATCCTAGCATGATAAAGAAGATTCAAAGAGAGTGAGATGCCAGCTCCTTTCATTCAGTCAGTAGCTTCAAACATTTCTGGTATATGAAAAACATGTTTTTCAATGGCAAAAACAATGAATATTGTAAATGCACAAACAGTAATATCTCCACATTGCAAGGTGCAATTCTGAAATTTTTTGCTTTTTCCTGCTAATCCTAGCATGATAAAGATTCAAAGAGAGTGAGATGCCAGCTCCTTTCATTCAGTCAGTAGCTTCAAACATTTCTGGTATATGAAAAACATGTTTTTCAATGGCAAAAATCAATGAATATTGTAAATGCACAAACAGTAATATCTCCACATTGCACGGTGCAATTCTGAAATTTTTAGCTTTTTCCTGTTAATCCTAGCATGATAAAGAAGATTCAAAGAGAGTGAGATGCCAGCTCCTTTCATTCAGTCAGTAGCTTCAAACATTTCTGGTATATGAAAAACATGTTTTTCAATGGCAAAAATCAATGAATATTGTAAATGCACAAACAGTAATATCTCCACATTGCAAGGTGCAATTCTGAAATTTTTTGCTTTTTCCTGCTAATCCTAGCATGATAAAGAAGATTCAAAGAGAGTGAGATGCCAGCTCCTTTCATTCAGTCAGTAGCTTCAAACATTTCTGGTATATGAAAAACATGTTTTTCAATGGCAAAAATCAATGAATATTGTAAATGCACAAACAGTAATATCTCCACATTGCACGGTGCAATTCTGAAATTTTTAGCTTTTTCCTGTTAATCCTAGCATGATAAAGAAGATTCAAAGAGAGTGAGATGCCAGCTCCTTTCATTCAGTCAGTAGCTTCAAACATTTCTGGTATATGAAAAACATGTTTTTCAATGGCAAAAATCAATGAATATTGTAAATGCACAAACAGTAATATCTCCACATTGCAAGGTGCAATTCTGAAATTTTTTGCTTTTTCCTGTTAATCCTAGCATGATAAAGAAGATTCAAAGAGAGTGAGATGCCAGCTCCTTTCATTCAGTCAGTAGCTTCAAACATTTCTGGTATATGAAAAACATGTTTTTCAATGGCAAAAATCAATGAATATTGTAAATGCACAAACAGTAATATCTCCACATTGCAAGGTGCAATTCTGAAATTTTTTGCTTTTTCCTGCTAATCCTAGCATGATAAAGAAGATTCAAAGAGAGTGAGATGCCAGCTCCTTTCATTCAGTCAGTAGCTTCAAACATTTCTGGTATATGAAAAACATGTTTTTCAATGGCAAAAATCAATGAATATTGTAAATGCACAAACAGTAATATCTCCACATTGCACGTTGCAATTCTGAAATTTTTAGCTTTTTCCTGTTAATCCTAGCATGATAAAGAAGATTCAAAGAGAGTGAGATGCCAGCTCCTTTCATTCAGTCAGTAGCTTCAAACATTTCTGGTATATGAAAAACATGTTTTTCAATGGCAAAAATCAATGAATATTGTAAATGCACAAACAGTAATATCTCCACATTGCACGGTGCAATTCTGAAATTTTTTGCTTTTTCCTGTTAATCCTAGCATGATAAAGAAGATTCAAAGAGAGTGAGATGCCAGCTCCTTTAATTCAGTCAGTAGCTTCAAACATTTCTGGTATATGAAAAACATGTTTTTCAATGGCAAAAATCAATGAATATTGTAAATGCACAAACAGTAATATCTCCACATTGCAAGGTGCAATTCTGAAATTTTTTGCTTTTTCCTGCTAATCCTAGCATGATAAAGAAGATTCAAAGAGAGTGAGATGCCAGCTCCTTTCATTCAGTCAGTAGCTTCAAACATTTCTGGTATATGAAAAACATGTTTTTCAATGGCAAAAATCAATGAATATTGTAAATGCACAAACAGTAATATCTCCACATTGCACGGTGCAATTCTGAAATTTTTAGCTTTTTCCTGTTAATCCTAGCATGATAAAGAAGATTCAAAGAGAGTGAGATGCCAGCTCCTTTCATTCAGTCAGTAGCTTCAAACATTTCTGGTATATGAAAAACATGTTTTTCAATGGCAAAAATCAATGAATATTGTAAATGCACAAACAGTAATATCTCCACATTGCAAGGTGCAATTCTGAAATTTTTTGCTTTTTCCTGCTAATCCTAGCATGATAAAGAAGATTCAAAGAGAGTGAGATGCCAGCTCCTTTCATTCAGTCAGTAGCTTCAAACATTTCTGGTATATGAAAAACATGTTTTTCAATGGCAAAAATCAATGAATATTGTAAATGCACAAACAGTAATATCTCCACATTGCACGGTGCAATTCTGAAATTTTTAGCTTTTTCCTGTTAATCCTAGCATGATAAAGAAGATTCAAAGAGAGTGAGATGCCAGCTCCTTTCATTCAGTCAGTAGCTTCAAACATTTCTGGTATATGAAAAACATGTTTTTCAATGGCAAAAATCAATGAATATTGTAAATGCACAAACAGTAATATCTCCACATTGCAAGGTGCAATTCTGAAATTTTTTGCTTTTTCCTGTTAATCCTAGCATGATAAAGAAGATTCAAAGAGAGTGAGATGCCAGCTCCTTTCATTCAGTCAGTAGCTTCAAACATTTCTGGTATATGAAAAACATGTTTTTCAATGGCAAAAATCAATGAATATTGTAAATGCACAAACAGTAATATCTCCACATTGCACGGTGCAATTCTGAAATTTTTAGCTTTTTCCTGATAATCCTAGCATGATAAAGAAGATTCAAAGAGAGTGAGATGCCAGCTCCTTTCATTCAGTCAGTAGCTTCAAACATTTCTGGTATATGAAAAACATGTTTTTCAATGGCAAAAATCAATGAATATTGTAAATGCACAAACAGTAATATCTCCACATTGCAAGGTGCAATTCTGAAATTTTTTGCTTTTTCCTGCTAATCCTAGCATGATAAAGAGATTCAAAGAGAGTGAGATGCCAGCTCCTTTCATTCAGTCAGTAGCTTCAAACATTTCTGGTATATGAAAAACATGTTTTTCAATGGCAAAAATCAATGAATATTGTAAATGCACAAACAGTAATATCTCCACATTGCACGGTGCAATTCTGAAATTTTTAGCTTTTTCCTGTTAATCCTAGCATGATAAAGAAGATTCAAAGAGAGTGAGATGCCAGCTCCTTTCATTCAGTCAGTAGCTTCAAACATTTCTGGTATATGAAAAACATGTTTTTCAATGGCAAAAATCAATGAATATTGTAAATGCACAAACAGTAATATCTCCACATTGCAAGGTGCAATTCTGAAATTTTTGCTTTTTCCTGCTAATCCTAGCATGATAAAGAAGATTCAAAGAGAGTGAGATGCCAGCTCCTTTCATTCAGTCAGTAGCTTCAAACATTTCTGGTATATGAAAAACATGTTTTTCAATGGCAAAAATCAATGAATATTGTAAATGCACAAACAGTAATATCTCCACATTGCACGGTGCAATTCTGAAATTTTTAGCTTTTTCCTGTTAATCCTAGCATGATAAAGAAGATTCAAAGAGAGTGAGATGCCAGCTCCTTTCATTCAGTCAGTAGCTTCAAACATTTCTGGTATATGAAAAACATGTTTTTCAATGGCAAAAATCAATGAATATTGTAAATGCACAAACAGTAATATCTCCACATTGCAAGGTGCAATTCTGAAATTTTTTGCTTTTTCCTGTTAATCCTAGCATGATAAAGAAGATTCAAAGAGAGTGAGATGCCAGCTCCTTTCATTCAGTCAGTAGCTTCAAACATTTCTGGTATATGAAAAACATGTTTTTCAATGGCAAAAATCAATGAATATTGTAAATGCACAAACAGTAATATCTCCACATTGCAAGGTGCAATTCTGAAATTTTTTGCTTTTTCCTGCTAATCCTAGCATGATAAAGAAGATTCAAAGAGAGTGAGATGCCAGCTCCTTTCATTCAGTCAGTAGCTTCAAACATTTCTGGTATATGAAAAACATGTTTTTCAATGGCAAAAATCAATGAATATTGTAAATGCACAAACAGTAATATCTCCACATTGCACTTTGCAATTCTGAAATTTTTAGCTTTTTCCTGTTAATCCTAGCATGATAAAGAAGATTCAAAGAGAGTGAGATGCCAGCTCCTTTCATTCAGTCAGTAGCTTCAAACATTTCTGGTATATGAAAAACATGTTTTTCAATGGCAAAAATCAATGAATATTGTAAATGCACAAACAGTAATATCTCCACATTGCACGGTGCAATTCTGAAATTTTTTGCTTTTTCCTGTTAATCCTAGCATGATAAAGAAGATTCAAAGAGAGTGAGATGCCAGCTCCTTTAATTCAGTCAGTAGCTTCAAACATTTCTGGTATATGAAAAACATGTTTTTCAATGGCAAAAATCAATGAATATTGTAAATGCACAAACAGTAATATCTCCACATTGCAAGGTGCAATTCTGAAATTTTTTGCTTTTTCCTGCTAATCCTAGCATGATAAAGAAGATTCAAAGAGAGTGAGATGCCAGCTCCTTTCATTCAGTCAGTAGCTTCAAACATTTCTGGTATATGAAAAACATGTTTTTCAATGGCAAAAATCAATGAATATTGTAAATGCACAAACAGTAATATCTCCACATTGCACGGTGCAATTCTGAAATTTTTAGCTTTTTCCTGTTAATCCTAGCATGATAAAGAAGATTCAAAGAGAGTGAGATGCCAGCTCCTTTCATTCAGTCAGTAGCTTCAAACATTTCTGGTATATGAAAAACATGTTTTTCAATGGCAAAAATCAATGAATATTGTAAATGCACAAACAGTAATATCTCCACATTGCAAGGTGCAATTCTGAAATTTTTTGCTTTTTCCTGCTAATCCTAGCATGATAAAGAAGATTCAAAGAGAGTGAGATGCCAGCTCCTTTCATTCAGTCAGTAGCTTCAAACATTTCTGGTATATGAAAAACATGTTTTTCAATGGCAAAAATCAATGAATATTGTAAATGCACAAACAGTAATATCTCCACATTGCACGGTGCAATTCTGAAATTTTTAGCTTTTTCCTGTTAATCCTAGCATGATAAAGAAGATTCAAAGAGAGTGAGATGCCAGCTCCTTTCATTCAGTCAGTAGCTTCAAACATTTCTGGTATATGAAAAACATGTTTTTCAATGGCAAAAATCAATGAATATTGTAAATGCACAAACAGTAATATCTCCACATTGCAAGGTGCAATTCTGAAATTTTTTGCTTTTTCCTGTTAATCCTAGCATGATAAAGAAGATTCAAAGAGAGTGAGATGCCAGCTCCTTTCATTCAGTCAGTAGCTTCAAACATTTCTGGTATATGAAAAACATGTTTTTCAATGGCAAAAATCAATGAATATTGTAAATGCACAAACAGTAATATCTCCACATTGCAAGGTGCAATTCTGAAATTTTTTGCTTTTTCCTGCTAATCCTAGCATGATAAAGAAGATTCAAAGAGAGTGAGATGCCAGCTCCTTTCATTCAGTCAGTAGCTTCAAACATTTCTGGTATATGAAAAACGTTTTTCAATGGCAAAAATCAATGAATATTGTAAATGCACAAACAGTAATATCTCCACATTGCACGGTGCAATTCTGAAATTTTTAGCTTTTTCCTGTTAATCCTAGCATGATAAAGAAGATTTAAAGAGAGTGAGATGCCAGCTCCTTTCATTCAGTCAGTAGCTTCAAACATTTCTGGTATATGAAAAACATGTTTTTCAATGGCAAAAATCAATGAATATTGTAAATGCACAAACAGTAATATCTCCACATTGCAAGGTGCAATTCTGAAATTTTTTGCTTTTTCCTGTTAATCCTAGCATGATAAAGAAGATTCAAAGAGAGTGAGATGCCAGCTCCTTTCATTCAGTCAGTAGCTTCAAACATTTCTGGTATATGAAAAACGTTTTTCAATGGCAAAAATCAATGAATATTGTAAATGCACAAACAGTAATATCTCCACATTGCAAGGTGCAATTCTGAAATTTTTTGCTTTTTCCTGCTAATCCTAGCATGATAAAGAAGATTCAAAGAGAGTGAGATGCCAGCTCCTTTCATTCAGTCAGTAGCTTCAAACATTTCTGGTATATGAAAAACATGTTTTTCAATGGCAAAAATCAATGAATATTGTAAATGCACAAACAGTAATATCTCCACATTGCAAGGTGCAATTCTGAAATTTTTTGCTTTTTCCTGTTAATCCTAGCATGATAAAGAAGATTCAAAGAGAGTGAGATGCCAGCTCCTTTCATTCAGTCAGTAGCTTCAAACATTTCTGGTATATGAAAAACATGTTTTTCAATGGCAAAAATCAATGAATATTGTAAATGCACAAACAGTAATATCTCCACATTGCAAGGTGCAATTCTGAAATTTTTTGCTTTTTCCTGCTAATCCTAGCATGATAAAGAAGATTCAAAGAGAGTGAGATGCCAGCTCCTTTCATTCAGTCAGTAGCTTCAAACATTTCTGGTATATGAAAAACATGTTTTTCAATGGCAAAAATCAATGAATATTGTAAATGCACAAACAGTAATATCTCCACATTGCACGGTGCAATTCTGAAATTTTTAGCTTTTTCCTGTTAATCCTAGCATGATAAAGAAGATTCAAAGAGAGTGAGATGCCAGCTCCTTTCATTCAGTCAGTAGCTTCAAACATTTCTGGTATATGAAAAACATGTTTTTCAATGGCAAAAATCAATGAATATTGTAAATGCACAAACAGTAATATCTCCACATTGCAAGGTGCAATTCTGAAATTTTTTGCTTTTTCCTGCTAATCCTAGCATATAAAAGAAAAGTTTCAAAGAGAGTGAGATGCCAGCTCCTTTCATTCAGTCAGTAGCTTCAAACATTTCTGGTATATGAAAAACATGTTTTTCAATGGCAAAAATCAATGAATATTGTAAATGCACAAACAGTAATATCTCCACATTGCACGGTGCAATTCTGAAATTTTTAGCTTTTTCCTGTTAATCCTAGCATGATAAAGAAGATTCAAAGAGAGTGAGATGCCAGCTCCTTTCATTCAGTCAGTAGCTTCAAACATTTCTGGTATATGAAAAACATGTTTTTCAATGGCAAAAATCAATGAATATTGTAAATGCACAAACAGTAATATCTCCACATTGCAAGGTGCAATTCTGAAATTTTTTGCTTTTTCCTGCTAATCCTAGCATGATAAAGAAGATTCAAAGAGAGTGAGATGCCAGCTCCTTTCATTCAGTCAGTAGCTTCAAACATTTCTGGTATATGAAAAACATGTTTTTCAATGGCAAAAATCAATGAATATTGTAAATGCACAAACAGTAATATCTCCACATTGCAAGGTGCAATTCTGAAATTTTTAGCTTTTTCCTGTTAATCCTAGCATGATAAAGAAGATTCAAAGAGAGTGAGATGCCAGCTCCTTTCATTCAGTCAGTAGCTTCAAACATTTCTGGTATATGAAAAACATGTTTTTCAATGGCAAAAATCAATGAATATTGTAAATGCACAAACAGTAATATCTCCACATTGCAAGGTGCAATTCTGAAATTTTTTGCTTTTTCCTGTTAATCCTAGCATGATAAAGAAGATTCAAAGAGAGTGAGATGCCAGCTCCTTTCATTCAGTCAGTAGCTTCAAACATTTCTGGTATATGAAAAACATGTTTTTCAATGGCAAAAATCAATGAATATTGTAAATGCACAAACAGTAATATCTCCACATTGCAAGGTGCAATTCTGAAATTTTTTGCTTTTTCCTGCTAATCCTAGCATGATAAAGAAGATTCAAAGAGAGTGAGATGCCAGCTCCTTTCATTCAGTCAGTAGCTTCAAACATTTCTGGTATATGAAAAACATGTTTTTCAATGGCAAAAATCAATGAATATTGTAAATGCACAAACAGTAATATCTCCACATTGCACGGTGCAATTCTGAAATTTTTAGCTTTTTCCTGTTAATCCTAGCATGATAAAGAAGATTCAAAGAGAGTGAGATGCCAGCTCCTTTCATTCAGTCAGTAGCTTCAAACATTTCTGGTATATGAAAAACATGTTTTTCAATGGCAAAAATCAATGAATATTGTAAATGCACAAACAGTAATATCTCCACATTGCAAGGTGCAATTCTGAAATTTTTTGCTTTTTCCTGCTAATCCTAGCATGATAAAAGAAGAAATTCAAAGAGAGTGAGATGCCAGCTCCTTTCATTCAGTCAGTAGCTTCAAACATTTCTGGTATATGAAAAACATGTTTTTCAATGGCAAAAATCAATGAATATTGTAAATGCACAAACAGTAATATCTCCACATTGCACGGTGCAATTCTGAAATTTTTAGCTTTTTCCTGTTAATCCTAGCATGATAAAGAAGATTCAAAGAGAGTGAGATGCCAGCTCCTTTCATTCAGTCAGTAGCTTCAAACATTTCTGGTATATGAAAAACATGTTTTTCAATGGCAAAAATCAATGAATATTGTAAATGCACAAACAGTAATATCTCCACATTGCAAGGTGCAATTCTGAAATTTTTTGCTTTTTCCTGCTAATCCTAGCATGATAAAGAAGATTCAAAGAGAGTGAGATGCCAGCTCCTTTCATTCAGTCAGTAGCTTCAAACATTTCTGGTATATGAAAAACATGTTTTTCAATGGCAAAAATCAATGAATATTGTAAATGCACAAACAGTAATATCTCCACATTGCAAGGTGCAATTCTGAAATTTTTAGCTTTTTCCTGTTAATCCTAGCATGATAAAGAAGATTCAAAGAGAGTGAGATGCCAGCTCCTTTCATTCAGTCAGTAGCTTCAAACATTTCTGGTATATGAAAAACATGTTTTTCAATGGCAAAAATCAATGAATATTGTAAATGCACAAACAGTAATATCTCCACATTGCAAGGTGCAATTCTGAAATTTTTTGCTTTTTCCTGTTAATCCTAGCATGATAAAGAAGATTCAAAGAGAGTGAGATGCCAGCTCCTTTCATTCAGTCAGTAGCTTCAAACATTTCTGGTATATGAAAAACATGTTTTTCAATGGCAAAAATCAATGAATATTGTAAATGCACAAACAGTAATATCTCCACATTGCAAGGTGCAATTCTGAAATTTTTTGCTTTTTCCTGCTAATCCTAGCATGATAAAGAAGATTCAAAGAGAGTGAGATGCCAGCTCCTTTCATTCAGTCAGTAGCTTCAAACATTTCTGGTATATGAAAAACATGTTTTTCAATGGCAAAAATCAATGAATATTGTAAATGCACAAACAGTAATATCTCCACATTGCACGGTGCAATTCTGAAATTTTTTAGCTTTTTCCTGTTAATCCTAGCATGATAAAGAAGATTCAAAGAGAGTGAGATGCCAGCTCCTTTCATTCAGTCAGTAGCTTCAAACATTTCTGGTATATGAAAAACATGTTTTTCAATGGCAAAAATCAATGAATATTGTAAATGCACAAACAGTAATATCTCCACATTGCAAGGTGCAATTCTGAAATTTTTTGCTTTTTCCTGTTAATCCTAGCATGATAAAGAAGATTCAAAGAGAGTGAGATGCCAGCTCCTTTCATTCAGTCAGTAGCTTCAAACATTTCTGGTATATGAAAAACATGTTTTTCAATGGCAAAAATCAATGAATATTGTAAATGCACAAACAGTAATATCTCCACATTGCAAGGTGCAATTCTGAAATTTTTTGCTTTTTCCTGCTAATCCTAGCATGATAAAGAAGATTCAAAGAGAGTGAGATGCCAGCTCCTTTCATTCAGTCAGTAGCTTCAAACATTTCTGGTATATGAAAAACATGTTTTTCAATGGCAAAAATCAATGAATATTGTAAATGCACAAACAGTAATATCTCCACATTGCAAGGTGCAATTCTGAAATTTTTTGCTTTTTCCTGTTAATCCTAGCATGATAAAGAAGATTCAAAGAGAGTGAGATGCCAGCTCCTTTCATTCAGTCAGTAGCTTCAAACATTTCTGGTATATGAAAAACATGTTTTTCAATGGCAAAAATCAATGAATATTGTAAATGCACAAACAGTAATATCTCCACATTGCAAGGTGCAATTCTGAAATTTTTTGCTTTTTCCTGCTAATCCTAGCATGATAAAGAAGATTCAAAGAGAGTGAGATGCCAGCTCCTTTCATTCAGTCAGTAGCTTCAAACATTTCTGGTATATGAAAAACATGTTTTTCAAT
>NW_027371880.1:0-21402 GCF_046119375.1 Phyllobates terribilis
TTTTGCTTTTTCCTGCTAATCCTAGCATGATAAAGAAGATTCAAAGAGAGTGAGATGCCAGCTCCTTTCATTCAGTCAGTAGCTTCAAACATTTCTGGTATATGAAAAACATGTTTTTCAATGGCAAAAATCAATGAATATTGTAAATGCACAAACAGTAATATCTCCACATTGCAAGGTGCAATTCTGAAATTTTTTGCTTTTTCCTGCTAATCCTAGCATGATAAAGAAGATTCAAAGAGAGTGAGATGCCAGCTCCTTTCATTCAGTCAGTAGCTTCAAACATTTCTGGTATATGAAAAACATGTTTTTCAATGGCAAAAATCAATGAATATTGTAAATGCACAAACAGTAATATCTCCACATTGCAAGGTGCAATTCTGAAATTTTTAGCTTTCTCTGTTAATCCTAGCATGATAAAGAAGATTCAAAGAGAGTGAGATGCCAGCTCCTTTCATTCAGTCAGTAGCTTCAAACATTTCTGGTATATGAAAAACGTTTTTCAATGGCAAAAATCAATGAATATTGTAAATGCACAAACAGTAATATCTCCACATTGCAAGGTGCAATTCTGAAATTTTTTGCTTTTTCCTGCTAATCCTAGCATGATAAAGAAGATTCAAAGAGAGTGAGATGCCAGCTCCTTTCATTCAGTCAGTAGCTTCAAACATTTCCTGGACGTTTTTCAATGGCAAAAATCAATGAATATTGTAAATGCACAAACAGTAATATCTCCACATTGCAAGGTGCAATTCTGAAATTTTTTGCTTTTTCCTGCTAATCCTAGCATGATAAAGAAGATTCAAAGAGAGTGAGATGCCAGCTCCTTTCATTGTCAGTAGCTTCAAACATTTCTGGTATATGAAAAACATGTTTTTCAATGGCAAAAATCAATGAATATTGTAAATGCACAAACAGTAATATCTCCACATTGCAAGGTGCAATTCTGAAATTTTTTGCTTTTTCCTGCTAATCCTAGCATGATAAAGAAGATTCAAAGAGAGTGAGATGCCAGCTCCTTTCATTCAGTCAGTAGCTTCAAACATTTCTGGTATATGAAAAACATGTTTTTCAATGGCAAAAATCAATGAATATTGTAAATGCACAAACAGTAATATCTCCACATTGCAAGGTGCAATTCTGAAATTTTTTGCTTTTTCCTGCTAATCCTAGCATGATAAAGAAGATTCAAAGAGAGTGAGATGCCAGCTCCTTTCATTCAGTCAGTAGCTTCAAACATTTCTGGTATATGAAAAACATGTTTTTCAATGGCAAAAATCAATGAATATTGTAAATGCACAAACAGTAATATCTCCACATTGCAAGGTGCAATTCTGAAATTTTTTGCTTTTTCCTGCTAATCCTAGCATGATAAAGAAGATTCAAAGAGAGTGAGATGCCAGCTCCTTTCATTCAGTCAGTAGCTTCAAACATTTCTGGTATATGAAAAACATGTTTTTCAATGGCAAAAATCAATGAATATTGTAAATGCACAAACAGTAATATCTCCACATTGCAAGGTGCAATTCTGAAATTTTTAGCTTTCTCTGTTAATCCTAGCATGATAAAGAAGATTCAAAGAGAGTGAGATGCCAGCTCCTTTCATTCAGTCAGTAGCTTCAAACATTTCTGGACGTTTTTCAATGGCAAAAATCAATGAATATTGTAAATGCACAAACAGTAATATCTCCACATTGCAAGGTGCAATTCTGAAATTTTTTGCTTTTTCCTGTTAATCCTAGCATGATAAAGAAGATTCAAAGAGAGTGAGATGCCAGCTCCTTTCATTCAGTCAGTAGCTTCAAACATTTCTGGTATATGAAAAACGTTTTTCAATGGCAAAAATCAATGAATATTGTAAATGCACAAACAGTAATATCTCCACATTGCAAGGTGCAATTCTGAAATTTTTTGCTTTTTCCTGCTAATCCTAGCATGATAAAGAAGATTCAAAGAGAGTGAGATGCCAGCTCCTTTCATTCAGTCAGTAGCTTCAAACATTTCTGGTATATGAAAAACATGTTTTTCAATGGCAAAAATCAATGAATATTGTAAATGCACAAACAGTAATATCTCCACATTGCAAGGTGCAATTCTGAAATTTTTTGCTTTTTCCTGCTAATCCTAGCATGATAAAGAAGATTCAAAGAGAGTGAGATGCCAGCTCCTTTCATTCAGTCAGTAGCTTCAAACATTTCTGGTATATGAAAAACATGTTTTTCAATGGCAAAAATCAATGAATATTGTAAATGCACAAACAGTAATATCTCCACATTGCAAGGTGCAATTCTGAAATTTTTAGCTTTCTCTGTTAATCCTAGCATGATAAAGAAGATTCAAAGAGAGTGAGATGCCAGCTCCTTTCATTCAGTCAGTAGCTTCAAACATTTCTGGACGTTTTTCAATGGCAAAAATCAATGAATATTGTAAATGCACAAACAGTAATATCTCCACATTGCAAGGTGCAATTCTGAAATTTTTTGCTTTTTCCTGTTAATCCTAGCATGATAAAGAAGATTCAAAGAGAGTGAGATGCCAGCTCCTTTCATTCAGTCAGTAGCTTCAAACATTTCTGGTATATGAAAAACGTTTTTCAATGGCAAAAATCAATGAATATTGTAAATGCACAAACAGTAATATCTCCACATTGCAAGGTGCAATTCTGAAATTTTTTGCTTTTTCCTGCTAATCCTAGCATGATAAAGAAGATTCAAAGAGAGTGAGATGCCAGCTCCTTTCATTCAGTCAGTAGCTTCAAACATTTCTGGACGTTTTTCAATGGCAAAAATCAATGAATATTGTAAATGCACAAACAGTAATATCTCCACATTGCAAGGTGCAATTCTGAAATTTTTTGCTTTTTCCTGCTAATCCTAGCATGATAAAGAAGATTCAAAGAGAGTGAGATGCCAGCTCCTTTCATTGTCAGTAGCTTCAAACATTTCTGGTATATGAAAAACATGTTTTTCAATGGCAAAAATCAATGAATATTGTAAATGCACAAACAGTAATATCTCCACATTGCAAGGTGCAATTCTGAAATTTTTTGCTTTTTCCTGCTAATCCTAGCATGATAAAGAAGATTCAAAGAGAGTGAGATGCCAGCTCCTTTCATTCAGTCAGTAGCTTCAAACATTTCTGGTATATGAAAAACATGTTTTTCAATGGCAAAAATCAATGAATATTGTAAATGCACAAAACAGTAATATCTCCACATTGCAAGGTGCAATTCTGAAATTTTTTGCTTTTTCCTGCTAATGCTAGCATGATAAAGAAGATTCAAAGAGAGTGAGATGCCAGCTCCTTTCATTCAGTCAGTAGCTTCAAACATTTCTGGACGTTTTTCAATGGCAAAAATCAATGAATATTGTAAATGCACAAACAGTAATATCTCCACATTGCAAGGTGCAATTCTGAAATTTTTTGCTTTTTCCTGCTAATCCTAGCATGATAAAGAAGATTCAAAGAGAGTGAGATGCCAGCTCCTTTCATTCAGTCAGTAGCTTCAAACATTTCTGGTATATGAAAAACATGTTTTTCAATGGCAAAAATCAATGAATATTGTAAATGCACAAACAGTAATATCTCCACATTGCAAGGTGCAATTCTGAAATTTTTTGCTTTTTCCTGCTAATCCTAGCATGATAAAGAAGATTCAAAGAGAGTGAGATGCCAGCTCCTTTCATTCAGTCAGTAGCTTCAAACATTTCTGGTATATGAAAAACATGTTTTTCAATGGCAAAAATCAATGAATATTGTAAATGCACAAACAGTAATATCTCCACATTGCAAGGTGCAATTCTGAAATTTTTTGCTTTTTCCTGCTAATCCTAGCATGATAGAGAAGATTCAAAGAGAGTGAGATGCCAGCTCCTTTCATTCAGTCAGTAGCTTCAAACATTTCTGGTATATGAAAAACATGTTTTTCAATGGCAAAAATCAATGAATATTGTAAATGCACAAACAGTAATATCTCCACATTGCAAGGTGCAATTCTGAAATTTTTAGCTTTCTCTGTTAATCCTAGCATGATAAAGAAGATTCAAAGAGAGTGAGATGCCAGCTCCTTTCATTCAGTCAGTAGGTTCAAACATTTCTGGACGTTTTTCAATGGCAAAAATCAATGAATATTGTAAATGCACAAACAGTAATATCTCCACATTGCAAGGTGCAATTCTGAAATTTTTTGCTTTTTCCTGTTAATCCTAGCATGATAAAGAAGATTCAAAGAGCGTGAGATGCCAGCTCCTTTCATTCAGTCAGTAGCTTCAAACATTTCTGGTATATGAAAAACGTTTTTCAATGGCAAAAATCAATGAATATTGTAAATGCACAAACAGTAATATCTCCACATTGCAAGGTGCAATTCTGAAATTTTTTGCTTTTTCCTGCTAATCCTAGCATGATAAAGAAGATTCAAAGAGAGTGAGATGCCAGCTCCTTTCATTCAGTCAGTAGCTTCAAACATTTCTGGACGTTTTTCAATGGCAAAAATCAATGAATATTGTAAATGCACAAACAGTAATATCTCCACATTGCAAGGTGCAATTCTGAAATTTTTTGCTTTTTCCTGCTAATCCTAGCATGATAAAGAAGATTCAAAGAGAGTGAGATGCCAGCTCCTTTCATTCAGTCAGTAGCTTCAAACATTTCTGGTATATGAAAAACATGTTTTTCAATGGCAAAAATCAATGAATATTGTAAATGCACAAACAGTAATATCTCCACATTGCAAGGTGCAATTCTGAAATTTTTTGCTTTTTCCTGCTAATCCTAGCATGATAAAGAAGATTCAAAGAGAGTGAGATGCCAGCTCCTTTCATTCAGTCAGTAGCTTCAAACATTTCTGGTATATGAAAAACATGTTTTTCAATGGCAAAAATCAATGAATATTGTAAATGCACAAACAGTAATATCTCCACATTGCAAGGTGCAATTCTGAAATTTTTTGCTTTTTCCTGCTAATCCTAGCATGATAAAGAAGATTCAAAGAGAGTGAGATGCCAGCTCCTTTCATTCAGTCAGTAGCTTCAAACATTTCTGGTATATGAAAAACATGTTTTTCAATGGCAAAAATCAATGAATATTGTAAATGCACAAACAGTAATATCTCCACATTGCAAGGTGCAATTCTGAAATTTTTAGCTTTTCTCTGTTAATCCTAGCATGATAAAGAAGATTCAAAGAGAGTGAGATGCCAGCTCCTTTCATTCAGTCAGTAGCTTCAAACATTTCTGGATATGCAAAACGTTTTTCAATGGCAAAAATCAATGAATATTGTAAATGCACAAACAGTAATATCTCCACATTGCAAGGTGCAATTCTGAAATTTTTTGCTTTTTCCTGTTAATCCTAGCATGATAAAGAAGATTCAAAGAGAGTGAGATGCCAGCTCCTTTCATTCAGTCAGTAGCTTCAAACATTTCTGGTATATGAAAAACGTTTTTCAATGGCAAAAATCAATGAATATTGTAAATGCACAAACAGTAATATCTCCACATTGCAAGGTGCAATTCTGAAATTTTTTGCTTTTTCCTGCTAATCCTAGCATGATAAAGAAGATTCAAAGAGAGTGAGATGCCAGCTCCTTTCATTCAGTCAGTAGCTTCAAACATTTCTGGTATATGAAAAACATGTTTTTCAATGGCAAAAATCAATGAATATTGTAAATGCACAAACAGTAATATCTCCACATTGCAAGGTGCAATTCTGAAATTTTTTGCTTTTTCCTGCTAATCCTAGCATGATAAAGAAGATTCAAAGAGAGTGAGATGCCAGCTCCTTTCATTCAGTCAGTAGCTTCAAACATTTCTGGTATATGAAAAACATGTTTTTCAATGGCAAAAATCAATGAATATTGTAAATGCACAAACAGTAATATCTCCACATTGCAAGGTGCAATTCTGAAATTTTTAGCTTTCTCTGTTAATCCTAGCATGATAAAGAAGATTCAAAGAGAGTGAGATGCCAGCTCCTTTCATTCAGTCAGTAGCTTCAAACATTTCTGGACGTTTTTCAATGGCAAAAATCAATGAATATTGTAAATGCACAAACAGTAATATCTCCACATTGCAAGGTGCAATTCTGAAATTTTTTGCTTTTTCCTGTTAATCCTAGCATGATAAAGAAGATTCAAAGAGAGTGAGATGCCAGCTCCTTTCATTCAGTCAGTAGCTTCAAACATTTCTGGTATATGAAAAACGTTTTTCAATGGCAAAAATCAATGAATATTGTAAATGCACAAACAGTAATATCTCCACATTGCAAGGTGCAATTCTGAAATTTTTTGCTTTTTCCTGCTAATCCTAGCATGATAAAGAAGATTCAAAGAGAGTGAGATGCCAGCTCCTTTCATTCAGTCAGTAGCTTCAAACATTTCTGGACGTTTTTCAATGGCAAAAATCAATGAATATTGTAAATGCACAAACAGTAATATCTCCACATTGCAAGGTGCAATTCTGAAATTTTTTGCTTTTTCCTGCTAATCCTAGCATGATAAAGAAGATTCAAAGAGAGTGAGATGCCAGCTCCTTTCATTGTCAGTAGCTTCAAACATTTCTGGTATATGAAAAACATGTTTTTCAATGGCAAAAATCAATGAATATTGTAAATGCACAAACAGTAATATCTCCACATTGCAAGGTGCAATTCTGAAATTTTTTGCTTTTTCCTGCTAATCCTAGCATGATAAAGAAGATTCAAAGAGAGTGAGATGCCAGCTCCTTTCATTCAGTCAGTAGCTTCAAACATTTCTGGTATATGAAAAACATGTTTTTCAATGGCAAAAATCAATGAATATTGTAAATGCACAAAACAGTAATATCTCCACATTGCAAGGTGCAATTCTGAAATTTTTTGCTTTTTCCTGCTAATGCTAGCATGATAAAGAAGATTCAAAGAGAGTGAGATGCCAGCTCCTTTCATTCAGTCAGTAGCTTCAAACATTTCTGGACGTTTTTCAATGGCAAAAATCAATGAATATTGTAAATGCACAAACAGTAATATCTCCACATTGCAAGGTGCAATTCTGAAATTTTTTGCTTTTTCCTGCTAATCCTAGCATGATAAAGAAGATTCAAAGAGAGTGAGATGCCAGCTCCTTTCATTCAGTCAGTAGCTTCAAACATTTCTGGTATATGAAAAACATGTTTTTCAATGGCAAAAATCAATGAATATTGTAAATGCACAAACAGTAATATCTCCACATTGCAAGGTGCAATTCTGAAATTTTTTGCTTTTTCCTGCTAATCCTAGCATGATAAAGAAGATTCAAAGAGAGTGAGATGCCAGCTCCTTTCATTCAGTCAGTAGCTTCAAACATTTCTGGTATATGAAAAACATGTTTTTCAATGGCAAAAATCAATGAATATTGTAAATGCACAAACAGTAATATCTCCACATTGCAAGGTGCAATTCTGAAATTTTTTGCTTTTTCCTGCTAATCCTAGCATGATAGAGAAGATTCAAAGAGAGTGAGATGCCAGCTCCTTTCATTCAGTCAGTAGCTTCAAACATTTCTGGTATATGAAAAACATGTTTTTCAATGGCAAAAATCAATGAATATTGTAAATGCACAAACAGTAATATCTCCACATTGCAAGGTGCAATTCTGAAATTTTTAGCTTTCTCTGTTAATCCTAGCATGATAAAGAAGATTCAAAGAGAGTGAGATGCCAGCTCCTTTCATTCAGTCAGTAGGTTCAAACATTTCTGGACGTTTTTCAATGGCAAAAATCAATGAATATTGTAAATGCACAAACAGTAATATCTCCACATTGCAAGGTGCAATTCTGAAATTTTTTGCTTTTTCCTGTTAATCCTAGCATGATAAAGAAGATTCAAAGAGCGTGAGATGCCAGCTCCTTTCATTCAGTCAGTAGCTTCAAACATTTCTGGTATATGAAAAACGTTTTTCAATGGCAAAAATCAATGAATATTGTAAATGCACAAACAGTAATATCTCCACATTGCAAGGTGCAATTCTGAAATTTTTTGCTTTTTCCTGCTAATCCTAGCATGATAAAGAAGATTCAAAGAGAGTGAGATGCCAGCTCCTTTCATTCAGTCAGTAGCTTCAAACATTTCTGGACGTTTTTCAATGGCAAAAATCAATGAATATTGTAAATGCACAAACAGTAATATCTCCACATTGCAAGGTGCAATTCTGAAATTTTTTGCTTTTTCCTGCTAATCCTAGCATGATAAAGAAGATACAAAGAGAGTGAGATGCCAGCTCCTTTCATTGTCAGTAGCTTCAAACATTTCTGGTATATGAAAAACATGTTTTTCAATGGCAAAAATCAATGAATATTGTAAATGCACAAACAGTAATATCTCCACATTGCAAGGTGCAATTCTGAAATTTTTTGCTTTTTCCTGCTAATCCTAGCATGATAAAGAAGATTCAAAGAGAGTGAGATGCCAGCTCCTTTCATTCAGTCAGTAGCTTCAAACATTTCTGGTATATGAAAAACATGTTTTTCAATGGCAAAAATCAATGAATATTGTAAATGCACAAACAGTAATATCTCCACATTGCAAGGTGCAATTCTGAAATTTTTTGCTTTTTCCTGCTAATCCTAGCATGATAAAGAAGATTCAAAGAGAGTGAGATGCCAGCTCCTTTCATTCAGTCAGTAGCTTCAAACATTTCTGGACGTTTTTCAATGGCAAAAATCAATGAATATTGTAAATGCACAAACAGTAATATCTCCACATTGCAAGGTGCAATTCTGAATTTTTTTGCTTTTTCCTGCTAATCCTAGCATGATAAAGAAGATTCAAAGAGAGTGAGATGCCAGCTCCTTTCATTCAGTCAGTAGCTTCAAACATTTCTGGTATATGAAAAACATGTTTTTCAATGGCAAAAATCAATGAATATTGTAAATGCACAAACAGTAATATCTCCACATTGCAAGGTGCAATTCTGAAATTTTTTGCTTTTTCCTGCTAATCCTAGCATGATAAAGAAGATTCAAAGAGAGTGAGATGCCAGCTCCTTTCATTCAGTCAGTAGCTTCAAACATTTCTGGTATATGAAAAACATGTTTTTCAATGGCAAAAATCAATGAATATTGTAAATGCACAAACAGTAATATCTCCACATTGCAAGGTGCAATTCTGAAATTTTTTGCTTTTTCCTGCTAATCCTAGCATGATAAAGAAGATTCAAAGAGAGTGAGATGCCAGCTCCTTTCATTCAGTCAGTAGCTTCAAACATTTCTGGTATATGAAAAACATGTTTTTCAATGGCAAAAATCAATGAATATTGTAAATGCACAAACAGTAATATCTCCACATTGCAAGGTGCAATTCTGAAATTTTTTGCTTTTTCCTGCTAATCCTAGCATGATAAAGAAGATTCAAAGAGAGTGAGATGCCAGCTCCTTTCATTCAGTCAGTAGCTTCAAACATTTCTGGTATATGAAAAACATGTTTTTCAATGGCAAAAATCAATGAATATTGTAAATGCACAAACAGTAATATCTCCACATTGCAAGGTGCAATTCTGAAATTTTTAGCTTTCTCTGTTAATCCTAGCATGATAAAGAAGATTCAAAGAGAGTGAGATGCCAGCTCCTTTCATTCAGTCAGTAGCTTCAAACATTTCTGGACGTTTTTCAATGGCAAAAATCAATGAATATTGTAAATGCACAAACAGTAATATCTCCACATTGCAAGGTGCAATTCTGAAATTTTTTGCTTTTTCCTGTTAATCCTAGCATGATAAAGAAGATTCAAAGAGAGTGAGATGCCAGCTCCTTTCATTCAGTCAGTAGCTTCAAACATTTCTGGTATATGAAAAACGTTTTTCAATGGCAAAAATCAATGAATATTGTAAATGCACAAACAGTAATATCTCCACATTGCAAGGTGCAATTCTGAAATTTTTTGCTTTTTCCTGCTAATCCTAGCATGATAAAGAAGATTCAAAGAGAGTGAGATGCCAGCTCCTTTCATTCAGTCAGTAGCTTCAAACATTTCTGGACGTTTTTCAATGGCAAAAATCAATGAATATTGTAAATGCACAAACAGTAATATCTCCACATTGCAAGGTGCAATTCTGAAATTTTTTGCTTTTTCCTGCTAATCCTAGCATGATAAAGAAGATTCAAAGAGAGTGAGATGCCAGCTCCTTTCATTGTCAGTAGCTTCAAACATTTCTGGTATATGAAAAACATGTTTTTCAATGGCAAAAATCAATGAATATTGTAAATGCACAAACAGTAATATCTCCACATTGCAAGGTGCAATTCTGAAATTTTTTGCTTTTTCCTGCTAATCCTAGCATGATAAAGAAGATTCAAAGAGAGTGAGATGCCAGCTCCTTTCATTCAGTCAGTAGCTTCAAACATTTCTGGTATATGAAAAACATGTTTTTCAATGGCAAAAATCAATGAATATTGTAAATGCACAAACAGTAATATCTCCACATTGCAAGGTGCAATTCTGAAATTTTTTGCTTTTTCCTGCTAATCCTAGCATGATAAAGAAGATTCAAAGAGAGTGAGATGCCAGCTCCTTTCATTCAGTCAGTAGCTTCAAACATTTCTGGTATATGAAAAACATGTTTTTCAATGGCAAAAATCAATGAATATTGTAAATGCACAAACAGTAATATCTCCACATTGCAAGGTGCAATTCTGAAATTTTTTGCTTTTTCCTGCTAATCCTAGCATGATAAAGAAGATTCAAAGAGAGTGAGATGCCAGCTCCTTTCATTCAGTCAGTAGCTTCAAACATTTCTGGTATATGAAAAACATGTTTTTCAATGGCAAAAATCAATGAATATTGTAAATGCACAAACAGTAATATCTCCACATTGCAAGGTGCAATTCTGAAATTTTTAGCTTTCTCTGTTAATCCTAGCATGATAAAGAAGATTCAAAGAGAGTGAGATGCCAGCTCCTTTCATTCAGTCAGTAGCTTCAAACATTTCTGGACGTTTTTCAATGGCAAAAATCAATGAATATTGTAAATGCACAAACAGTAATATCTCCACATTGCAAGGTGCAATTCTGAAATTTTTTGCTTTTTCCTGTTAATCCTAGCATGATAAAGAAGATTCAAAGAGAGTGAGATGCCAGCTCCTTTCATTCAGTCAGTAGCTTCAAACATTTCTGGTATATGAAAAACGTTTTTCAATGGCAAAAATCAATGAATATTGTAAATGCACAAACAGTAATATCTCCACATTGCAAGGTGCAATTCTGAAATTTTTTGCTTTTTCCTGCTAATCCTAGCATGATAAAGAAGATTCAAAGAGAGTGAGATGCCAGCTCCTTTCATTCAGTCAGTAGCTTCAAACATTTCTGGTATATGAAAAACATGTTTTTCAATGGCAAAAATCAATGAATATTGTAAATGCACAAACAGTAATATCTCCACATTGCAAGGTGCAATTCTGAAATTTTTTGCTTTTTCCTGCTAATCCTAGCATGATAAAGAAGATTCAAAGAGAGTGAGATGCCAGCTCCTTTCATTCAGTCAGTAGCTTCAAACATTTCTGGTATATGAAAAACATGTTTTTCAATGGCAAAAATCAATGAATATTGTAAATGCACAAACAGTAATATCTCCACATTGCAAGGTGCAATTCTGAAATTTTTAGCTTTCTCTGTTAATCCTAGCATGATAAAGAAGATTCAAAGAGAGTGAGATGCCAGCTCCTTTCATTCAGTCAGTAGCTTCAAACATTTCTGGACGTTTTTCAATGGCAAAAATCAATGAATATTGTAAATGCACAAACAGTAATATCTCCACATTGCAAGGTGCAATTCTGAAATTTTTTGCTTTTTCCTGTTAATCCTAGCATGATAAAGAAGATTCAAAGAGAGTGAGATGCCAGCTCCTTTCATTCAGTCAGTAGCTTCAAACATTTCTGGTATATGAAAAACGTTTTTCAATGGCAAAAATCAATGAATATTGTAAATGCACAAACAGTAATATCTCCACATTGCAAGGTGCAATTCTGAAATTTTTTGCTTTTTCCTGCTAATCCTAGCATGATAAAGAAGATTCAAAGAGAGTGAGATGCCAGCTCCTTTCATTCAGTCAGTAGCTTCAAACATTTCTGGACGTTTTTCAATGGCAAAAATCAATGAATATTGTAAATGCACAAACAGTAATATCTCCACATTGCAAGGTGCAATTCTGAAATTTTTTGCTTTTTCCTGCTAATCCTAGCATGATAAAGAAGATTCAAAGAGAGTGAGATGCCAGCTCCTTTCATTGTCAGTAGCTTCAAACATTTCTGGTATATGAAAAACATGTTTTTCAATGGCAAAAATCAATGAATATTGTAAATGCACAAACAGTAATATCTCCACATTGCAAGGTGCAATTCTGAAATTTTTTGCTTTTTCCTGCTAATCCTAGCATGATAAAGAAGATTCAAAGAGAGTGAGATGCCAGCTCCTTTCATTCAGTCAGTAGCTTCAAACATTTCTGGTATATGAAAAACATGTTTTTCAATGGCAAAAATCAATGAATATTGTAAATGCACAAACAGTAATATCTCCACATTGCAAGGTGCAATTCTGAAATTTTTTGCTTTTTCCTGCTAATCCTAGCATGATAAAGAAGATTCAAAGAGAGTGAGATGCCAGCTCCTTTCATTCAGTCAGTAGCTTCAAACATTTCTGGACGTTTTTCAATGGCAAAAATCAATGAATATTGTAAATGCACAAACAGTAATATCTCCACATTGCAAGGTGCAATTCTGAATTTTTTTGCTTTTTCCTGCTAATCCTAGCATGATAAAGAAGATTCAAAGAGAGTGAGATGCCAGCTCCTTTCATTCAGTCAGTAGCTTCAAACATTTCTGGTATATGAAAAACATGTTTTTCAATGGCAAAAATCAATGAATATTGTAAATGCACAAACAGTAATATCTCCACATTGCAAGGTGCAATTCTGAAATTTTTTGCTTTTTCCTGCTAATCCTAGCATGATAAAGAAGATTCAAAGAGAGTGAGATGCCAGCTCCTTTCATTCAGTCAGTAGCTTCAAACATTTCTGGTATATGAAAAACATGTTTTTCAATGGCAAAAATCAATGAATATTGTAAATGCACAAACAGTAATATCTCCACATTGCAAGGTGCAATTCTGAAATTTTTTGCTTTTTCCTGCTAATCCTAGCATGATAAAGAAGATTCAAAGAGAGTGAGATGCCAGCTCCTTTCATTCAGTCAGTAGCTTCAAACATTTCTGGTATATGAAAAACATGTTTTTCAATGGCAAAAATCAATGAATATTGTAAATGCACAAACAATAATATCTCCACATTGCAAGGTGCAATTCTGAAATTTTTTGCTTTTTCCTGTTAATCCTAGCATGATAAAGAAGATTCAAAGAGAGTGAGATGCCATCTCCTTTCATTCAGTCAGTAGCTTCAAACATTTCTGGACGTTTTTCAATGGCAAAAATCAATGAATATTGTAAATGCACAAACAGTACTATCTCCACATTGCAAGGTGCAATTCTGAAATTTTTTGCTTTTTCCTGTTAATCCTAGCATGATAAAGAAGATTCAAAGAGAGTGAGATGCCAGCTCCTTTCATTCAGTCAGTAGCTTCAAACATTTCTGGTATATGAAAAACGTTTTTCAATGGCAAAAATCAATGAATATTGTAAATGCACAAACAGTAATATCTCCACATTGCAAGGTGCAATTCTGAAATTTTTTGCTTTTTCCTGCTAATCCTAGCATGATAAAGAAGATTCAAAGAGAGTGAGATGCCAGCTCCTTTCATTCAGTCAGTAGCTTCAAACATTTCTGGACGTTTTTCAATGGCAAAAATCAATGAATATTGTAAATGCACAAACAGTAATATCTCCACATTGCAAGGTGCAATTCTGAAATTTTTTGCTTTTTCCTGCTAATCCTAGCATGATAAAGAAGATTCAAAGAGAGTGAGATGCCAGCTCCTTTCATTCAGTCAGTAGCTTCAAACATTTCTGGACGTTTTTCAATGGCAAAAATCAATGAATATTGTAAATGCACAAACAGTAATATCTCCACATTGCAAGGTGCAATTCTGAAATTTTTTGCTTTTTCCTGCTAATCCTAGCATGATAAAGAAGATTCAAAGAGAGTGAGATGCCAGCTCCTTTCATTCAGTCAGTAGCTTCAAACATTTCTGGACGTTTTTCAATGGCAAAAATCAATGAATATTGTAAATGCACAAACAGTAATATCTCCACATTGCAAGGTGCAATTCTGAAATTTTTTGCTTTTTCCTGCTAATCCTAGCATGATAAAGAAGATTCAAAGAGAGTGAGATGCCAGCTCCTTTCATTCAGTCAGTAGCTTCAAACATTTCTGGACGTTTTTCAATGGCAAAAATCAATGAATATTGTAAATGCACAAACAGTAATATCTCCACATTGCAAGGTGCAATTCTGAAATTTTTTGCTTTTGCCTGCTAATCCTAGCATGATAAAGAAGATTCAAAGAGAGTGAGATGCCAGCTCCTTTCATTCAGTCAGTAGCTTCAAACATTTCTGGTATATGAAAAACATGTTTTTCAATGGCAAAAATCAATGAATATTGTAAATGCACAAACAGTAATATCTCCACATTGCAAGGTGCAATTATGAAATTTTTTGCTTTTTCCTGCTAATCCTAGCATGATAAAGAAGATTCAAAGAGAGTGAGATGCCAGCTCCTTTCATTCAGTCAGTAGCTTCAAACATTTCTGGACGTTTTTCAATGGCAAAAATCAATGAATATTGTAAATGCACAAACAGTAATATCTCCACATTGCAAGGTGCAATTCTGAAATTTTTTGCTTTTTCCTGTTAATCCTAGCATGATAAAGAAGATTCAAAGAGAGTGAGATGCCAGCTCCTTTCATTCAGTCAGTAGCTTCAAACATTTCTGGTATATGAAAAACGTTTTTCAATGGCAAAAATCAATGAATATTGTAAATGCACAAACAGTAATATCTCCACATTGCAAGGTGCAATTCTGAAATTTTTTGCTTTTTCCTGCTAATCCTAGCATGATAAAGAAGATTCAAAGAGAGTGAGATGCCAGCTCCTTTCATTCAGTCAGTAGCTTCAAACATTTCTGGACGTTTTTCAATGGCAAAAATCAATGAATATTGTAAATGCACAAACAGTAATATCTCCACATTGCAAGGTGCAATTCTGAAATTTTTTGCTTTTTCCTGCTAATCCTAGCATGATAAAGAAGATTCAAAGAGAGTGAGATGCCAGCTCCTTTCATTGTCAGTAGCTTCAAACATTTCTGGTATATGAAAAACATGTTTTTCAATGGCAAAAATCAATGAATATTGTAAATGCACAAACAGTAATATCTCCACATTGCAAGGTGCAATTCTGAAATTTTTTGCTTTTTCCTGCTAATCCTAGCATGATAAAGAAGATTCAAAGAGAGTGAGATGCCAGCTCCTTTCATTCAGTCAGTAGCTTCAAACATTTCTGGTATATGAAAAACATGTTTTTCAATGGCAAAAATCAATGAATATTGTAAATGCACAAACAGTAATATCTCCACATTGCAAGGTGCAATTCTGAAATTTTTTGCTTTTTCCTGCTAATCCTAGCATGATAAAGAAGATTCAAAGAGAGTGAGATGCCAGCTCCTTTCATTCAGTCAGTAGCTTCAAACATTTCTGGACGTTTTTCAATGGCAAAAATCAATGAATATTGTAAATGCACAAACAGTAATATCTCCACATTGCAAGGTGCAATTCTGAAATTTTTTGCTTTTTCCTGCTAATCCTAGCATGATAAAGAAGATTCAAAGAGAGTGAGATGCCAGCTCCTTTCATTCAGTCAGTAGCTTCAAACATTTCTGGTATATGAAAAACATGTTTTTCAATGGCAAAAATCAATGAATATTGTAAATGCACAAACAGTAATATCTCCACATTGCAAGGTGCAATTCTGAAATTTTTTGCTTTTTCCTGCTAATCCTAGCATGATAAAGAAGATTCAAAGAGAGTGAGATGCCAGCTCCTTTCATTCAGTCAGTAGCTTCAAACATTTCTGGTATATGAAAAACATGTTTTTCAATGGCAAAAATCAATGAATATTGTAAATGCACAAACAGTAATATCTCCACATTGCAAGGTGCAATTCTGAAATTTTTTGCTTTTTCCTGCTAATCCTAGCATGATAAAGAAGATTCAAAGAGAGTGAGATGCCAGCTCCTTTCATTCAGTCAGTAGCTTCAAACATTTCTGGTATATGAAAAACATGTTTTTCAATGGCAAAAATCAATGAATATTGTAAATGCACAAACAATAATATCTCCACATTGCAAGGTGCAATTCTGAAATTTTTTGCTTTTTCCTGTTAATCCTAGCATGATAAAGAAGATTCAAAGAGAGTGAGATGCCATCTCCTTTCATTCAGTCAGTAGCTTCAAACATTTCTGGACGTTTTTCAATGGCAAAAATCAATGAATATTGTAAATGCACAAACAGTACTATCTCCACATTGCAAGGTGCAATTCTGAAATTTTTTGCTTTTTCCTGTTAATCCTAGCATGATAAAGAAGATTCAAAGAGAGTGAGATGCCAGCTCCTTTCATTCAGTCAGTAGCTTCAAACATTTCTGGTATATGAAAAACGTTTTTCAATGGCAAAAATCAATGAATATTGTAAATGCACAAACAGTAATATCTCCACATTGCAAGGTGCAATTCTGAAATTTTTTGCTTTTTCCTGCTAATCCTAGCATGATAAAGAAGATTCAAAGAGAGTGAGATGCCAGCTCCTTTCATTCAGTCAGTAGCTTCAAACATTTCTGGACGTTTTTCAATGGCAAAAATCAATGAATATTGTAAATGCACAAACAGTAATATCTCCACATTGCAAGGTGCAATTCTGAAATTTTTTGCTTTTTCCTGCTAATCCTAGCATGATAAAGAAGATTCAAAGAGAGTGAGATGCCAGCTCCTTTCATTCAGTCAGTAGCTTCAAACATTTCTGGACGTTTTTCAATGGCAAAAATCAATGAATATTGTAAATGCACAAACAGTAATATCTCCACATTGCAAGGTGCAATTCTGAAATTTTTTGCTTTTTCCTGCTAATCCTAGCATGATAAAGAAGATTCAAAGAGAGTGAGATGCCAGCTCCTTTCATTCAGTCAGTAGCTTCAAACATTTCTGGACGTTTTTCAATGGCAAAAATCAATGAATATTGTAAATGCACAAACAGTAATATCTCCACATTGCAAGGTGCAATTCTGAAATTTTTTGCTTTTGCCTGCTAATCCTAGCATGATAAAGAAGATTCAAAGAGAGTGAGATGCCAGCTCCTTTGATTCAGTCAGTAGCTTCAAACATTTCTGGTATATGAAAAACATGTTTTTCAATGGCAAAAATCAATGAATATTGTAAATGCACAAACAGTAATATCTCCACATTGCAAGGTGCAATTATGAAATTTTTTGCTTTTTCCTGCTAATCCTAGCATGATAAAGAAGATTCAAAGAGAGTGAGATGCCAGCTCCTTTCATTCAGTCAGTAGCTTCAAACATTTCTGGACGTTTTTCAATGGCAAAAATCAATGAATATTGTAAATGCACAAACAGTAATATCTCCACATTGCAAGGTGCAATTCTAAAATTTTTTGCTTTTTCCTGTTAATCCTAGCATGATAAAGAAGATTCAAAGAGAGTGAGATGCCAGCTCCTTTCATTCAGTCAGTAGCTTCAAACATTTCTGGTATATGAAAAACATGTTTTTCAATGGCAAAAATCAATGAATATTGTAAATGCACAAACAGTAATATCTCCACATTGCAAGGTGCAATTCTGAAATTTTTTGCTTTTTCCTGCTAATCCTAGCATGATAAAGAAGATTCAAAGAGAGTGAGATGCCAGCTCCTTTCATTCAGTCAGTAGCTTCAAACATTTCTGGACGTTTTTCAATGGCAAAACTCAATGAATATTGTAAATGCACAAACAGTAATATCTCCACATTGCAAGGTGCAATTCTGAAATTTTTTGCTTTTTCCTGTTAATCCTAGCATGATAAAGAAGATTCAAAGAGAGTGAGATGCCAGCTCCTTTCATTCAGTCAGTAGCTTCAAACATTTCTGGTATAAGAAAAACATGTTTTTCAATGGCAAAAATCAATGAATATTGTAAATGCACAAACAGTAATATCTCCACATTGCAAGGTGCAATTCTGAAATTTTTTGCTTTTTCCTGTTAATCCTAGCATGATAAAGAAGATTCAAAGAGAGTGAGATGCCAGCTCCTTTCATTCAGTCAGTAGCTTCAAACATTTCTGGTATATGAAAAACATGTTTTTCAATGGCAAAAATCAATGAATATTGTAAATGCACAAACAGTAATATCTCCACATTGCAAGGTGCAATTCTGAAATTTTTTGCTTTTTCCTGCTAATCCTAGCATGATAAAGAAGATTCAAAGAGAGTGAGATGCCAGCTCCTTTCATTCAGTCAGTAGCTTCAATCATTTCTGGTATGAAAAACATGTTTTTCAATGGCAAAAATCAATGAATATTGTAAATGCACAAACAGTAATATCTCCACATTGCAAGGTGCAATTCTGAAATTTTTTGCTTTTTCCTGCTAATCCTAGCATGATAAAGAAGATTCAAAGAGAGTGAGATGCCAGCTCCTTTCATTCAGTCAGTAGCTTCAAACATTTCTGGACGTTTTTCAATGGCAAAAATCAATGAATATTGTAAATGCACAAACAGTAATATCTCCACATTGCAAGGTGCAATTCTGAATTTTTTTGCTTTTTCCTGCTAATCCTAGCATGATAAAGAAGATTCAAAGAGAGTGAGATGCCAGCTCCTTTCATTCAGTCAGTAGCTTCAAACATTTCTGGTATATGAAAAACATGTTTTTCAATGGCAAAAATCAATGAATATTGTAAATGCACAAACAGTAATATCTCCACATTGCAAGGTGCAATTCTGAAATTTTTTGCTTTTTCCTGCTAATCCTAGCATGATAAAGAAGATTCAAAGAGAGTGAGATGCCAGCTCCTTTCATTCAGTCAGTAGCTTCAAACATTTCTGGTATATGAAAAACATGTTTTTCAATGGCAAAAATCAATGAATATTGTAAATGCACAAACAGTAATATCTCCACATTGCAAGGTGCAATTCTGAAATTTTTTGCTTTTTCCTGCTAATCCTAGCATGATAAAGAAGATTCAAAGAGAGTGAGATGCCAGCTCCTTTCATTCAGTCAGTAGCTTCAAACATTTCTGGTATATGAAAAACATGTTTTTCAATGGCAAAAATCAATGAATATTGTAAATGCACAAACAATAATATCTCCACATTGCAAGGTGCAATTCTGAAATTTTTTGCTTTTTCCTGTTAATCCTAGCATGATAAAGAAGATTCAAAGAGAGTGAGATGCCATCTCCTTTCATTCAGTCAGTAGCTTCAAACATTTCTGGACGTTTTTCAATGGCAAAAATCAATGAATATTGTAAATGCACAAACAGTACTATCTCCACATTGCAAGGTGCAATTCTGAAATTTTTTGCTTTTTCCTGTTAATCCTAGCATGATAAAGAAGATTCAAAGAGAGTGAGATGCCAGCTCCTTTCATTCAGTCAGTAGCTTCAAACATTTCTGGTATATGAAAAACGTTTTTCAATGGCAAAAATCAATGAATATTGTAAATGCACAAACAGTAATATCTCCACATTGCAAGGTGCAATTCTGAAATTTTTTGCTTTTTCCTGCTAATCCTAGCATGATAAAGAAGATTCAAAGAGAGTGAGATGCCAGCTCCTTTCATTCAGTCAGTAGCTTCAAACATTTCTGGACGTTTTTCAATGGCAAAAATCAATGAATATTGTAAATGCACAAACAGTAATATCTCCACATTGCAAGGTGCAATTCTGAAATTTTTTGCTTTTTCCTGCTAATCCTAGCATGATAAAGAAGATTCAAAGAGAGTGAGATGCCAGCTCCTTTCATTCAGTCAGTAGCTTCAAACATTTCTGGACGTTTTTCAATGGCAAAAATCAATGAATATTGTAAATGCACAAACAGTAATATCTCCACATTGCAAGGTGCAATTCTGAAATTTTTTGCTTTTTCCTGCTAATCCTAGCATGATAAAGAAGATTCAAAGAGAGTGAGATGCCAGCTCCTTTCATTCAGTCAGTAGCTTCAAACATTTCTGGACGTTTTTCAATGGCAAAAATCAATGAATATTGTAAATGCACAAACAGTAATATCTCCACATTGCAAGGTGCAATTCTGAAATTTTTTGCTTTTGCCTGCTAATCCTAGCATGATAAAGAAGATTCAAAGAGAGTGAGATGCCAGCTCCTTTCATTCAGTCAGTAGCTTCAAACATTTCTGGTATATGAAAAACATGTTTTTCAATGGCAAAAATCAATGAATATTGTAAATGCACAAACAGTAATATCTCCACATTGCAAGGTGCAATTATGAAATTTTTTGCTTTTTCCTGCTAATCCTAGCATGATAAAGAAGATTCAAAGAGAGTGAGATGCCAGCTCCTTTCATTCAGTCAGTAGCTTCAAACATTTCTGGACGTTTTTCAATGGCAAAAATCAATGAATATTGTAAATGCACAAACAGTAATATCTCCACATTGCAAGGTGCAATTCTAAAATTTTTTGCTTTTTCCTGTTAATCCTAGCATGATAAAGAAGATTCAAAGAGAGTGAGATGCCAGCTCCTTTCATTCAGTCAGTAGCTTCAAACATTTCTGGTATATGAAAAACATGTTTTTCAATGGCAAAAATCAATGAATATTGTAAATGCACAAACAGTAATATCTCCACATTGCAAGGTGCAATTCTGAAATTTTTTGCTTTTTCCTGCTAATCCTAGCATGATAAAGAAGATTCAAAGAGAGTGAGATGCCAGCTCCTTTCATTCAGTCAGTAGCTTCAAACATTTCTGGACGTTTTTCAATGGCAAAACTCAATAAATATTGTAAATGCACAAACAGTAATATCTCCACATTGCAAGGTGCAATTCTGAAATTTTTTGCTTTTTCCTGTTAATCCTAGCATGATAAAGAAGATTCAAAGAGAGTGAGATGCCAGCTCCTTTCATTCAGTCAGTAGCTTCAAACATTTCTGGTATAAGAAAAACATGTTTTTCAATGGCAAAAATCAATGAATATTGTAAATGCACAAACAGTAATATCTCCACATTGCAAGGTGCAATTCTGAAATTTTTTGCTTTTTCCTGTTAATCCTAGCATGATAAAGAAGATTCAAAGAGAGTGAGATGCCAGCTCCTTTCATTCAGTCAGTAGCTTCAAACATTTCTGGTATATGAAAAACATGTTTTTCAATGGCAAAAATCAATGAATATTGTAAATGCACAAACAGTAATATCTCCACATTGCAAGGTGCAATTCTGAAATTTTTTGCTTTTTCC